>NW_027475476.1:0-46537 GCF_051020985.1 Nomia melanderi | reverse complement strand
GCTATAATACAGTTTTAAATAGTTTAATATAGTTCTAAATAGTATAATATAGTTCTATATAGTTTTATATAGTTTTATTAGTTTTATATAGTTTTATATAGTTTTATATAGTTTTAATACAGTTTTAAATATTTTAATATAGTTCTATATAGTATTATATAGTTTTATATAGTTTTATATAGTTTTATTAGTATTATATAGTTTTGTATTGTTTTATATAGTTTTATTTAGGTTTATATAGTATTATATAGTTTTATATAGTTTTATATAGTTTTATTAGTTTTATATAGTTCTATATAGTTTTATATAGTTTCATATAGTTGTATATAGTTTTATATAGTTTTATATAGTTTTAATACAGTTTTAAATAGTTTAATATAGTTCTATATAGTTTTATATAGTTTTATTAGTTTTATATAGTTTTATACAGTTTTATATAGTTTTATATAGTTTTATATAGTTTTATATAGTTTTAATACAGTTTTAAATAGTTTAATATAGTTCTATATAGTTTTATATAGTTTTATTAGTTTTATATAGTTTTATACAGTTTTATATAGTTTTATATAGTTTTATATAGTTTTATTAGTTTTATACAGTTTTATATAGTTTAATATAGTTTTATATAGTTTGATATAGTTTAATATAGTTTTATATAGTTTTATATAGTTTTATATAGTTTCATATAGTTTTATATAGTATTATATGGTTTCATTTAGTTTTATATAGTTATATAGTTTTATATAGTATTATATAGTTTCATTTAGTTTTATATAGTTTTATATTGTTTTATTAGTTTTATATAGTTTCATATTGTTTTATATAGTTTTATTAGTTTTATATAGTTTTATATAGTTTCATATAGTTTCATATAGTTTTGTATAGTATTATATAGTTTTATATAGTTTAATAAGGTTTTATATAGTTTTATATAGTATTATATAGTTTCATTTAGTTTTATATAGTTTTATATAGTTTTATATAGTATTATATAGTTTCATTTAGTTTTATATAGTTTTATATTGTTTTATTAGTTTTATATAGTTACATATTGTTTTATATAGTTTTATATAGTTTTATATAGTTTTATATAGTTTTATATAGTTTTAATACTGTTTTAAATATTTTAATATAGTCCTGTATAGTATTATATAGTTTTATATAGCTTTATATAGTTTTATTAGTATTATATAGTTTTATATAGTTTTATATAGTTTTATATAGTTTTATATAGTATTATATAGTTTTATATAGTTTTATATGGTTTTATTAGTTTTATAGAGTTTTATATAGTTATATACAGTTTTATATAGGTTTATACAGTTTCATATAGTTTTATATAGTTTTATATAGCTTTAATACAGTTTTAAATAGTTTTAATACAGTTTTAAATATTTTAATATAGTTCTATATAGTATTATATAGTTTTATATATTTTTATATAGTTTTATTAGTATTATATAGATTTATATAGTTTTATATAGTTTTATTAGTTTTATATAGTTTTATACAGTTTTATATAGTGTTATATAGTTTTATATAGTTTTATTAGTTTTATACAGTTTTATTTAGTTTAATATAGTTTTATATAGTTTTATCATGTTTTATATAGTATTATATAGTATTATATAGTTTTATATAGTTTTATTAGGTTTTATTAGTTTTATATAGTTTTATATAGTGTAAATAGTTTTATATAGTTTTATTAGTTTTATATAGTTTTATATAGTTTTATATAGTTTTATATAGTTTTATATAGTTTTTTATAGTTTTATTAGGTTTTATTAGTTTTACATAGTTTTATATAGAATTATATAGATTTATATGGTTTTATATAGTTTTATATAGTTTTATTAGTTTTATATATTTTTATATAGTTTCATATAGTTTTATAAAGTTTTATTAGTTTTATATAGTTTCACATTGTTATATATAGTTTTATATAGTTTTATATAGCTTTATATAGTTTTATATAGTTTTATATAGTTTTATATAGTTTTATATAGTTTTATATAGTTTTATATAATTTATATAGTTTTATATGGTTTTATTAGTTTTATATAGTTTCATATTGTTTTATATAGTATTATATAGTTTTATATAGTTTTATATAGTTTTATTAGTTTTATATAGTTTTATATAGTTTCATATAGTTATATATAGTTTTATTAGTTTTATATAGTTTCATATAGTTTTATATAGTTTTATATAGTTTTATATAGTTTTATATAGTTTTAATACAGTTTTAAATATTTTAATATATAGTTCTATGTAGTATTATATAGTTTTATATAGTTTTATATAGTTTTATATACTTTTATATAGTTCTATATAGTTTTATATAGTTTTATATAGTTTTATAGAGTTTTATATAGTTTTATACAGTTTTATATAGTTTTATATAGTTTCATATAGTTTTATATAGTTTTATATAGCTTTAATACAGTTTTAAATAGTTTAATATAGTTCTATATAGTTTTATATAGTTTTATTAGTTTTATATGGTTTTATATAGTTTTATATAGTTTTATATAGTTTTATATAGTTTTATTAGTTTTATATAGTTTTATACAGTTTTATATAGTTTTATATAGTTTCATATAGTTTTATATAGTTTTATATAGTTTTATATAGTTTTATGTAGTTTTATTAGTTTTATATAGTTTCATATTGGTTTATATAGTATTATATAGTTTTGTATAGTTTTATATAGTTTTATATGTTATTATATAGTTTTATATAGTTTTATTAGTTTTATATAGTTTTATATAGTTTTATATAGTTTTATATAGTTTTATATAGTTCCATATAGTTTAATATAGCTTTATATAGTTTTATATAGTTTTATATAGTTTTATATAGTTTTATATAGTTTTATATAGTTTTATATAGTTTTATATAGTTTTATATAGTTTTATATAGTTTTATATAGTTTTAATACAGCAGTAAATAGTTTAATATAGTTCTATATAGTTTTATATAGATTTATTTGTTTTATTAGATTTATATAGTTTTATATAGTTTCATATAGTTTTATATAGTTTTATATAGTTTCATATAGTTTTATATAGTTTTATATAGTTTTATATAGTTTTATATAGTTTCATATAGTTTTATATAGTATTATATAGTTTCATTTAGTTTTATATAGTTTTATATAGTTTTATATAGTATTATATAGTTTCATTTAGTTTTATATAGTTTTATATAGTTTTATATAATTTTATATAGTTTTATATTGTTTTATTAGTTTTATATAGTTTCATATAGTTTTATATAGTTTTATATAGTTTTATATAGTTTTGTATAGTTTTATATAGTTTTATATAGTTTTATATAGAATTATATAGTTTTATATAGCTTTATATAGATTTATTAGTTTTATATAGTTTTATATAGTTTTATTAGTTTTATATAGTTTTATATAGTTTTATTAGTGTCATATAGTATTATATATTTTTATATTGTTTTATATAGTTTTATATAGTTTTATATAGTTTCATACAGTTTTATATAGTTTTATATAGTTTTATATAGTTTTAATACAGTTTTAAATAGTTTTATATAGTTTTATATAGTTTTAATACAGTTTTAAATAGTTTTATATAGTTTTATATAGTTTTATATAGTTTTATATAGTTTTATATAGTTTTATACAGTTTAATATATTTTCATATAGTTTTATATAGTTTTATACAGTTTAATATATTTTCATATAGTTTTATATAGTATTATATAGTTTTATATAGTTTTATATAGTTTTATATAGTTTTATATAGTTTTATATAGTTTTATATAGTTTTATATAGTTTTAATACAGCAGTAAATAGTTTAATATAGTTCTATATAGTTTTATATAGATTTATTTGTTTTATTAGATTTATATAGTTTTATATAGTTTCATATAGTTTTATATAGTTTTATATAGTTTCATATAGTTTTAAATAGTTTTATATAGTTTTATATAGTTTTATATAGTTTCATATAGTTTTATATAGTATTATATAGTTTCATTTAGTTTTATATAGTTTTATATAGTTTTATATAATTTTATATAGTTTTATATTGTTTTATTAGTTTTATATAGTTTCATATAGTTTTATATAGTTTTATATAGTTTTATATAGTTTAATATAGTTTTATATAGTTTTGTATAGTTTTATATAGTTTTATATAGTTTTGTATAGTTTTATATAGTTTTATATAGTTTTATATAGAATTATACAGTTTTATATAGCTTTATATAGATTTATTAGTTTTATATAGTTTTATATAGTTTTGTATAGTTTTATATAGTTTTATATAGTTTTATATAGAATTATATAGTTTTATATAGCTTTATATAGATTTATTAGTTTTATATAGTTTTATATAGTTTTATTAGTTTTATATAGTTTTATATAGTTTTATTAGTGTCATATAGTATTATATATTTTTATATTGTTTTATATAGTTTTATATAGTTTTATATAGTTTCATACAGTTTTATATAGTTTTATATAGTTTTATATAGTTTTATATAGTTTTATATAGTTTTATATAGTTTTATATAGTTTTATACAGTTTAATATATTTTCATATAGTTTTATATAGTATTATATAGTTTTATATAGTTTTATATAGTTTTATATAGTTTTATATAGTTTTATATAGTTTTATATAGTTTTATATAGTTTTAAATACAGCAGTAAATAGTTTAATATAGTTCTATATAGTTTTATATAGATTTATTTGTTTTATTAGATTTATATAGTTTTATATAGTTTCATATAGTTTTATATAGTTTTATATAGTTTCATATAGTTTTAAATAGTTTTATATAGTTTTATATAGTTTTATATAGTTTCATATAGTTTTATATAGTATTATATAGTTTCATTTAGTTTTATATAGTTTTATATAGTTTTATATAATTTTATATAGTTTTATATTGTTTTATTAGTTTTATATAGTTTCATATAGTTTTATATAGTTTTATATAGTTTTATATAGTTTAATATAGTTTTATATAGTTTTGTATAGTTTTATATAGTTTTATATAGTTTTGTATAGTTTTATATAGTTTTATATAGTTTTATATAGAATTATACAGTTTTATATAGCTTTATATAGATTTATTAGTTTTATATAGTTTTATATAGTTTTGTATAGTTTTATATAGTTTTATATAGTTTTATATAGAATTATATAGTTTTATATAGCTTTATATAGATTTATTAGTTTTATATAGTTTTATATAGTTTTATTAGTTTTATATAGTTTTATATAGTTTTATTAGTGTCATATAGTATTATATATTTTTATATTGTTTTATATAGTTTTATATAGTTTTATATAGTTTCATACAGTTTTATATAGTTTTATATAGTTTTATATAGTTTTAATACAGTTTTATATAGTTTTATATAGTTTTATATAGTTTTATACAGTTTAATATATTTTCATATAGTTTTATATAGTATTATATAGTTTTATATAGTTTTATATAGTTTTATATAGTTTTATATAGTTTTATATAATCTTATTAGTTTTATATAGTTTAATATAGTTTTATATAGTTTTATATAGTTTTATATAGTTTCATATAGTTTTATATAGTTTTATATAGTTTTATATAGTTTTATATAGTTTTATATAATTTTATATAGTTTTATATTGTTTTATTAGTTTTATATAGTTTCATATAGTTTTATATAGTTTTATATAGATTTATATAGTTTAATATAGTTTTATATAGTTTTATGTAGTTTTATATAGTTTTAATACAGTTTTAAATAGTTTAATATAGTTCTATATAGTTTTATATAGTTTTATTAGTTTTATTAGTTTTATTAGTTTTATATAGTATTATATAGTTTCATTCAGTTTTATATAGTTATATATTGTATTATTTGTTTTATATAGTTTCATATAGTATTCTATAGTTTTATATAGTTTCATATAGTTTTATATAGTTTTATATAGTTTTATATAGTTTTATATAGTTTCATATAGTTTTTTATAGTATTATATAGTTTCATTTAGTTTTATATAGTTTTATATAATTTTATATAGTTTTATATTGTTTTATTACTTTTATATAGTTTCATATAGTTTTATATAGTTTTATATAGTTTTATATAGTTTAATATAGTTTTATATAGTTTTATGTAGTTTTATATAGTTTTAATACAGTTTTAAATAGTTTAATATAGTTCTATATAGTTTTATATAGTTTTATTAGTTTTATATAGTTTTATTCAGTTTTATATAGTTTTATATAGTTTTATTACTTTTATATAGTTTCATATTGGTTTATATAGTAATATATAGTTTTATATAGTTTTATATAGTTTTATGTAGTATTATATAGTATTATATAGTTTTATATAGCGTTAAATAGTTTTATATAGTTTCATATGGTTTTATATAGTTTTATTAGTTTTATATAGTTTTATATAGTTTTAATACAGTTTTAAATAGTTCAATATGGTTCTATATAGTTTTATATAGTGTTATATAGTTTTATATAGTTTTAATACAGTTTTAAATAGTTTAATATAGTTCTATATAGTTTTATATAGTTTTATAAGGTTTATATAGTTTTATACAGTTTTATATAGTTTTATATAGTTTTATTAGTTTTATATAGTTTCATATTGGTTTATATAGTAATATATAGTTTTATATAGTTTTATATAGTTTTATATAGTATTATATAGTATTATATAGTTTTATATAGCTTTAAATAGTTTTATATAGTTTCATATAGTTTTATATAGTTTTATTAGTTTTATATAGTTTTATATAGTTTTATACAGTTTTATATAGTTTTATATAGTTTTATATAGTTTTATATAGATTAATATAGTTTTATATAGTTTTATATAGTTTTATATAGTTTCATATAGTTTTATATAGTATTATATAGTTTCATTTCGTTTTATATAGTTTTATATAGTTTTATATAATTTTATATAGTTTTATATAGTTTTATATAATTTTATATAGTTTAATATTGTTTTATTAGTTTTATATAGTTTCATATAGTTTTATATAGTTTTATATAGTTTTATATTGTTTTATTTGTTTTATATAGTTTTATATAGTTTAATATAGTTTTATATAGTTTCAATAGTTTTATATAGTTTCATTTAGTTTTATATAGTTTTATATAGTTCTATATAGTTTTATATAGTTTTATATAGTTTTATATAGTTTTATATAGTTTTGTATAGTTTTAAATAGTTTTATATAGTTTTATATAGTTTTATATAGTTTTATATAGTTTTATTAGTTTTATTAGTTTTATATAGTATTATATAGTTTCATATAGTTTTATATAGTTTTATATAGTTTTATATAGTTTTAATACAGTTTTAAATAGTTTAACATAGTTCTATATAGTTTTATATAGTTTTATATAGTTTTATATAGTTTTATTAGTTTTATTAGTTTTATATAGTATTATATAGTTTCATATAGTTTTATATAGTTTTATATAGTTTTATATAGTTTTAATACAGTTTTAAATAGTTTAATATAGTTCTATATAGTTTTATATAATTTTATTAGTTTTATATAGTTTTATACAGTTTTATATAGTTTTATATAGTTTTATTAGTTTTATATAGTTTCATATTGGTTTATATAGTATTATATAGTTTTATATAGTTTTATTAGTTTTATATAGTTTTATATAGTTTTATACAGTTTTATATAGTTTTATACAGTTTTATATAGTTTATATAGTTTTATATGGTTTTATTAGTTTTATATAGTTTTATATAGTATTACATAGTATTATATAGTTTTATATAGCTTTACATAGTTTTATTAGTTTTATATAGTTTTATATAGTTTTATATAGAATTATATAGTTTTATATAGCTTTATATAGATTTATTAGTTTTATATAGTTTTATATAGTTTTATTAGTTTTATATGGTTTTATATAGTTTTATTAGTGTTATATAGTTTTATATAGTTTAATATAGTTTTATATAGTTTAATATAGTTTTATATAGTTTTATTTAGTTTTATATAGTATTATATAGTATTATATAGTTTTATATAGTTTTATATTGTTTTATTAGTTTTATATAGTTTCATTTAGTTTTATATAGTATATTGTTTTATTAGTTTTATATAGTTTCATATAGTTTTACATAGTTATATATAGTTTTATATAGTTTCATATAGTTTTATATAGTTTTATATAGTTTTATATAGTTTTAATACAGTTTTAAATAGTTTAATATAGTTCTATATAGTTTTATATAGTTTTATATGGTTTCATATAGTTTTATATAGTTTTATATAGATTCATATAGTTTCCTATAGTTTTATATAGTTTTATATAATTTTATATAGATTTAATACAGTTTTAAATAGTTTAATATAGTTCTATATAGTTTTATATAGTTTTATTAGTTTTATTAGTTTTATTAGTTTTATTAGTTTTATATAGTATTATATAGTTTCATTCAGTTTTATATAGTTATATATTGTATTATTTGTTTTATATAGTTTCATATAGTATTCTATAGTTTTATATAGTTTCATATAGTTTTATATAGTTTTATATAGTTTTATATAGTTTTATATAGTTTCATATAGTTTTTTATAGTATTATATAGTTTCATTTAGTTTTATATAGTTTTATATAATTTTATATAGTTTTATATTGTTTTATTAGTTTTATATAGTTTCATATAGTTTTATATAGTTTTATATAGTTTTATATAGTTTAATATAGTTTTATATAGTTTTATGTAGTTTTATATAGTTTTAATACAGTTTTAAATAGTTTAATATAGTTCTATATAGTTTTATATAGTTTTATTAGTTTTATATAGTTTTATTCAGTTTTATATAGTTTTATATAGTTTTATTACTTTTATATAGTTTCATATTGGTTTATATAGTATTATATAGTTTTATATAGTTTTTTATAGTTTTATATAGTATTATATACTATTATATAGTTTTATATAGCTTTATATAGTTTTATTAGTTTTATATAGTTTTATATACTTTTATATAGTTTTGTATAGTTTTATATAGTTTTATATAGTTTTATATAGAATTATATAGTTTTATATAGTTTTATTAGTTTTATATAGTTTTATACAGTTTTATATAGTTTTATATAGTTTTATTAGTTTTATATAGTTTTATATACTTTTATATAGTTTTGTATAGTTTTATATAGTTTTATATAGTTTTATATAGAATTATATAGTTTTATATAGATTCATATAGTTTCATATAGTTTTATATAGTTTTATATAGTTTTATATAGATTTAATACAGTTTTAAATAGTTTAATATAGTTCTATATAGTTTTATATAGTTTTATTAGCTTTATATAGTTTTATACAGTTTTATATAGTTTTATATAGTTTTATTAGTTTTATATAGTTTCATATTGGTTTATATAATATTATATAGTTTTATATAGTTTTATATAGTTTTATATAGTATTATATAGTATTATATAGTTTTATATAGCTTTAAATAGTTTTATATAGTTTTATATAGTTTTATATAGTTTCATATAGTTTTTTATAGTATTATATAGTTTCATATAGTTTTATATAGTTTTATATAGTTTAATATAGTTCTATATAGTTTTATATAGTTTTATTAGTTCTATTAGTTTTATTAGTTTTATATAGTATTATATAGTTTCATTCAGTTTTATATAGTTATATATTGTATTATTTGTTTTATATAGTTTCATATAGTATTCTATAGTTTTATATAGTTTCATATAGTTTTATATAGTTTTATATAGTTTTATATAGTTTTATATAGTTTCATATAGTTTTTTATAGTATTATATAGTTTCATATAGTTTTATATAGTTTTATATAGTTTAATATAGTTCTATATAGTTTTATATAGTTTTATTAGTTTTATATAGTTTTATACAGTTTTATATAGTTTTATATAGTTTTATTAGTTTTATATAGTTTCATATTGGTTTATATAGTATTATATAGTTTTATATAGTTTTATATAGTTTTATATAGTATTATATAGTTTTATATAGTTTTATATAGTTTTATATAGCTTTAAATAGTTTTATATAGTTTCATATAGTTTTATATTGTTTTATTAGTTTTATTAGTATTATATAGTATTATATAGTTTCACTTAGTTTTATATAGTTTTATATTGGTTTATTAGTTTTATATAGTTTCATATAGTTTTATATAGTTTTATATAGTTTTACATAGTTTTATATAGTTTTATATAGTTTTATATAGTTTTATATAGTTATATATAGTTTTATACAGTTTTATTAGTTTTATATAGTTTTATATAGTTTTATTAGTTTTATATAGTTTTATATAGTTTTATACAGTTTTATATAGTTTTATACAGTTTTATATAGTTTATATAGTTTTATATGGTTTTATTAGTTTTATATAGTTTTATATAGTATTATATAGTATTATATAGTTTTATATAGCTTTATATAGTTTTATTAGTTTTATATAGTTTCATATAGTTTTACATAGTTATATATAGTTTTATATAGTTTCATATAGTTTTATATAGTTTTATTAGTTTTATTAGTCTTATATAGTATTATATAGCTTCATATAGATTTATATAGTTTTATATAGTTTTATATAGTTTTGATACAGTTTTAAATAGTTTAATATAGTTCTATATAGTTTTATATAGTTTTATTAGTTTTATATAGTTTTATTCAGTTTTATATAGTTTTATTAGTTTTATATAGTTTCATATTGGTTTATATAGTATTATATAGTTTTATATAGTTTTATATAGTTTTATATAGTATTATATACTATTATATAGTTTTATATAGCTTTATATAGTTTTATTAGTTTTATATAGTTTTATATAGTTTTATATAGTTTTGTATAGTTTTATTAGTTTTATATAGTTTTATATAGTTTTATATAGTTTTATTAGTGTTATGTAGTTTTATATAGTTTAATATAGTTTTATATAGTTTTATTTAGTTTTATATAGTATTATATAGTATTATATAGTATTATATAGTTTTATATAGTTTTATATTGTTTTATTAGTTTTATATAGTTTCATTTAGTTTTATATAGTATATTGTTTTATTAGTTTTATATAGTTTCATATAGTTTTACATAGTTATATATAGTTTTATATAGTTTCATATAGTTTTATATAGTTTTATATAGTTTTATTAGTTTTATTAGTTTTATATAGTATTATATAGCTTCATATAGTTTTATATAGTTTTATATAGTTTTATATAGTTTTGATACAGTTTTAAATAGTTTAATATAGTTCTATATAGTATTATATAGTTTTATTAGTTTTATATAGTTTTATACAGTTTTATATAGTTTTATATAGTTTTATTAGTTTTATATAGTTTTATATAGTTTTATATAGTATTATATAGTATTATATAGTTTTATATAGCTTTAAATAGTTTTATACAGTTTTATATAGTTTTATATAGTTTTATTAGTTTTATATAGTTTCATATTGGTTTATATAGTATTATATAGTTTTATATAGTTTTATATAGTTTTATATAGTATTATATAGTATTATATAGTTTTATATAGCTTTAAATAGTTTTATTAGTTTTATATAGTTTTATATAGTTTTATATAGTTTTGTATAGTTTTATATAGTTTTATTAGTTTTATATAGATTCATATTGTTTTATATAGTATTATATAGTTTTATATAGTTTTATATAGTTTTATATAGTTTTATTAGTTTTATGTAGTTTTATATAGTTTTATTAGTTTTATACAGTTTTATATAGTTTTATATAGTTTTATATAGTTTTATATAGTTTTATTAGTTTTATATAGTTTTATATAGTTTTATATAGTTTTATATAGTTTTATATAGTTTTATATAGTTTCATATAGTTTTATATAGTATTATATAGTTTCATTTCGTTTTATATAGTTTTATATAGTTTTATATAATTTTATATAGTTTTATATTGTTTTATTAGTTTTATATAGTTTCATATAGTTTTATATAGTTTTATATAGTTTTATATAGTTTCATATAGTTTTATATAGTTTTATATAGTTTTATATTGTTTTATTAGTTTTATATAGTTTTATTAGTTTTATATAGATTCATATTATTTATATAGTTTCATATAGTTTTATATAGTTTTATATAGTTTTATATCGTTTTATATAGTATCATGTAGTTTTATATAGTATTATATAGTTTTATATAGTTTTATATAGTTTTATATATAGTTTTATATAGTTTTATATAGTTTTATATAGTTTTATATAGTTTTATGTAGTTTTATTAGTTTTATATAGTTTCATATTGGTTTATATAGTATTATATAGTTTTGTATAGTTTTATATAGTTTTAAATGTTATTATATAGTTTTATATAGTTTTATTAGTTTTATATAGTTTTATATAGTTTTATATAGTTTTATATAGTTCCATATAGTTTAACATAGCATTATATAGTTTCATATAGTTTTATATAGTTTTATATAGTTTTATATAGTTTTATATAGTTTAATACAGTTTTATATAGTTTTATATAGTTTTATATAGTTTTAATACAGTTTTAAATAGTTTAATATAGTTCTATATAGTTTTATATAGTTTTATTAGTTTTATTAGTTTTATTAGTTTTATATAGTATTATATAGTTTCATTCAGTTTTATATAGTTATATATTGTATTATTAGTTTTATATAGTTTCATATAGTTTTATATAGTTTTATATAGTTTTATATAGTTTTATATAGTTTTAATACAGTTTTAAATAGTTTAATATAGTTCTATATAGTTTTATATAGTTTTATTAGTTTTATATAGTTTTATACAGTTTTATATAGTTTTATATAGTTTTATATAGTTTTATTAGTTTTATATAGTTTCATATTGGTTTATATAGTATTATATAGTTTTATATAGTTTTATATAGTTTTATATAGTATTATATAGTATTATATAGTTTTATATAGCTTTCTATAGATTTATTAGTTTTATATACTTTTATATAGTTTTATTAGTTTTATATAGTATTATATAGTTTTATATAGTTTAATATAGTTTTATATAGTTTCATATAGTTTTATATAGTTTCATATAGTTTTATATCGTTTTGTATAGTTTTATATAGTTTTATTAGTTTTATATAGATTCATATTGTTTTATATAGTATTATATAGTTTTATATAGTTTTATATAGTTTTATATAGTTTTATTAGTTTTATGTAGTTTTATATAGTTTTATTAGTTTTATATAGTTTTATATAGTTTTTTATAGTTTTATATAGTTTTATATAGTTTTATATAGTTTTATATAGCTTTATATAGTTTCATATAATTTTATATAGTTCTATATAGTTTCATATAGTTTTATATAGTTTCATATAGTTTTATACAGTATTATATAGTTTCATTTAGTTTTATATAGTTTTATATAGTTTTATATAGTAATATATAGTTTCATGTAGTTTTATATAGTTTTATATTGTTTTATTAGTTTTATATAGTTTTAATACAGTTTTAAATAGTTTAATATAGTTCTATATAGTTCTATATAGTTTTATATAGTTTTATTAGTTTTATTAGTTCTATTAGTTTTATATAGTATTATATAGTTTCATTTAGTTTTATATAGTTTTATATTGTTTTATTAGTTTTATATAGTTTTATATAGTTTTATATAGTTTTAATACCGCTTTAAATAGTTTAATATAGTTCTATATAGTTTTATATAGTTTTATTAGTTTTATATAGCTTTATACAGTTTTATATAGTTTTATATAGTTTTATATACATTTATAATGTTTTATATTTTATTATACAGTTTTATACAGTTTTATTAGTTTTATATGGTTTTATATAGTTTCATATAGTTTTAATACAGTTTTAAGTAGTTTAATATAGTTCTATATAGTTTTATATAGTTTTATTAGTTTTATTAGTTTTATATAGTTTTATATAGTTTTATATAGTTATATATAGTTTTATATAGTTTTATTAGTTTTATTAGTTTTATTAGTTTTATTAGTTTTATATAGTTTTATATAATTTTATATAGTTTTATATAGTTTTGTATTGTTTTATTAGTTTTAGATAGTTTTATATAGTTTTATATAGTTTTAATACAGTTTTAAATAGTTTAATATAGTTCTATATAGTTTTATATAGTTTTATTAGTTTTATATAGCTTTATACAGTTTTATACAGTTTTATATAGTTTTATATAGTTTTATATAGTTTTATATACATTTATAAGGTTTTATATTTTATTATACAGTTTTATACAGTTTTATTAGTTTTATATGGTTTTATATAGTTTTATATAGTTTTAATACAGTTTTAAATAGTTTAATATAGTTCTATATAGTTTTATATAGCTTTATAGAGTATTATATAGTTTTATACAGTTTTATTAGTATTATATAGTTTTATATAGTTCTATATACTTTCATATAGTTTTATATAGTATTATATAGTTTTATACAGTTTTATTAGTATTATATAGTTTTATATAGTATTATATAGTTTTATACAGTTTTATTAGTATTATATAGTTTTATATAGTTTAATATAGTTTCATATAGTTTTATTAGTTTTATATAGTTTTATATAGTTTTATATGGTTGCATATAGTTTTATATAGTATTATATAGTTTCATTTAGTTTTATATAGTTTTATATATGTTTATATAGTATTATATAGTTTCATTTAGTTTTGCATTGTTTTATATTGTTTTATTAGTTTTACATAGTTTCATATAGTTTTATATAGTTTTATATAGTTTTATATATTTTTATATAGGTTCATATAGTTTTATATAGTTTTATATAGTTTTATATAGTTTTATTAGTTTTATATAGTTTTATATAGTTTCATATAGTTTTACATAGTTTTATATAGTTTTACTTAGTTTTATATAGTTTCATATAGTTTTATATAGTATTATATAGTTTTATATAGTTTTATATAGTTTTATATAGTTTTATATAGTTTTATATAGTTTCATATAGTTTTATATAGTATTATATAGTTTCATTTAGTTTTATATAGTTTTATATAGTTTTATATAGTATTATATAGAATCATTTAGTTTTATATAGTTTTATATTGTTTTATTAGTTTTATATTGTTTCATATTGTTTTATATAGTATTATATAGTTTTATATAGTTTTATACAGTTTTGTATAGTTTTGTATAGTTTTATATAGTTTTATTAGTTTTATATAGATTCATATTGTTTTATATAGTATTATATAGTTTTATATAGTTTTATATAGTTTTATATAGTTTTATATAGTTATATATAGTTTTATATAGTTTTATTAGTTTTATTAGTTTTATATAGTTTTATATAGTTTTATTAGTTTTATATAGTTTTATATATTTTTAATACAGTTTTAAATAGTTTAATATAGTTCTATATAGTTTTATATAGTTTTATTAGTTTTATACAGCTTTATACAGTTTTATATAGATTTATATAGTTTTATATAGTATTATATAGTTTCATTTAGTTTTATATAGTTTTATATTGTTTTATTAGTTTTATATAGTTTTATATAGTTTTATATAGTTTTAATACCGTTTTAAATAGTTTAATATAGTTCTATATAGTTTTATATAGTTTTATTAGTTTTATATAGCTTTATATAGCTGTATACAGTTTTATATAGTTTTATATAGTTTTATATAGTTTTATATACATTTATAAAGTTTTATATTTTATTATACAGTTTTATACAGTTTTATTAGTTTTATATGGTTTTATATAGTTTTATATAGTTTTAATACAGTTTTAAATAGTTTAATATAGTTCTAGATTGTTTTATATAGTTTTATTAGTTTTATTAGTTTTATATAGTTTTATATTGGTTTATTAGTTTTATATAGTTTCATATAGTTTTATATAGTTTTATATAGTTTTATATAGTTTTATATAGTTTTATATAGTTTTATATAGTTATATATAGTTTTATATAGTTTTATTAGTTTTATATAGTTTTATATAGTTTTATATAGTTTAATATAGTTTTATATAGTTTTATTTGTTTTATATAGTTTTATATAGTTTAATATAGTTTTTTATAGTTTCATACAGTTTTATATAGTTTCATTTAGTTTTATATAGTTTTATATAGTTTTATATAGTATTATATAGTTTCATTTGGTTTTATATAGTTTTATATTGTTTTATTAGTTTTATATAGTTTCATATAGTTTTATATAGTTTTATATAGTTTTCTTTCGTTTTATATAGTTTCATGTAGTTTTATATAGTTTTATATAGTTTTATATAGTTTTATATAGTTTTATATAGTTTTATATAGTTTTATATAGTTATATATAGTTTTATATAGTTTTATTAGTTTTATATAGTTTTATATAGTTTTATTAGTTTAATATAGTTTTATATAGTTTTATACAGTTTTATATAGTTTTATATAGTTTTATATAGTTTTATTTGTTTTATATAGTTTTATATAGTTTAATATAGTTTTATATTGTTTTATTAGTTTTATATAGTTTTATATAGTTTTATATAGTTTTAATACAGTTTTAAATAGTTTTATATAGTTTCATATAATTTTATATTGTTCTATATAGTTTCATATAGTTTTATATAGTTTCATATAGTTTTATACAGTATTATATAGTTTCATTTAGTTTTATATAGTTTTATATAGTTTTATATAGTAATATATAGTTTCATGTAGTTTTATATAGTTTTATATTGTTTTATTAGTTTTATATAGTTTTAATACAGTTTTAAATAGTTTAATATAGTTCTATATAGTTTTATACAGTTTTATTAGTTTTATATAGTTTTATATTGTTTTATTAGTTTTATATAGTTTTATATAATTTTATATAGTTTTATATAGTTTTATTAGTTTTATATAACTTCATATAGTTTTATATAGTTTTATATAGTTTTATATAGTTTTATATAGTTTTATATTGTTTTATTAGTTTTATATAGTTTTATATAGTTTTATATAGTTTTAATACAGTTTTAAATAGTTTAATATAGTTCTATATAGTTTTATATAGTTTTATTAGTTTTATATAGCTTTATACAGTTTTATATAGTTTTATATAGTTTTATACAGTTTTATATACATTTATAAAGTTTTATATTTTATTATACAGTTTTATACAGTTTTATTAGTTTTATATGGTTTTATATAGTTTTATATAGTTTTTATACAGTTTTAAATAGTTTAATATAGTTCTATATAGTTTTATATAGCTTTATAGAGTATTATACAGTTTTATACAGTTTTATTAGTTTTATATGGTTTTATATAGTTTTATATAGTTTTAATACAGTTTTAAGTAGTTTAATATAGTTCTATATAGTTTTAATACAGTTTTAAGTAGTTTAATATAGTTCTATATAGTTTTATATAGTTTTATTAGTTTTATTAGTTTTATTAGTTTTATTAGTTTTATATAGTATTATATAGTTTCACTTAGTTTTATATAGTTTTATATTGGTTTATTAGTTTTATATAGTTTCATATAGTTTTATATAGTTTTATATAGTTTTATATAGTTTTATATAGTTTTATATAGTTATATATAGTTTTATACAGTTTTATTAGTTTTATATAGTTTTATATAGTTTTATTAGTTTTATATAGTTTTATATAGTTTTATACAGTTTTATATAGTTTTATATAGTTTTATATAGTTTTCTTTGTTTTATATAGTTTTATATAGTTTAATATAGTTTTATATAGTTTCATATAGTTTTATATAGTTTCATTTAGTTTTATATAGTTTTATATAGTTTTATATAGTATTATATAGTTTCATTTAGTTTTATATAGTTTTATATTGTTTTATTAGTTTTATATAGTTTCATATAGTTTTATATAGTTATAATACAGTTTTAAATAGTTTAATATAGTTCTATATAGTTTTATATAGTTTTATTAGTTTTATATAGTTTTATATTGTTTTATTAGTTTTATATTGTTTTATATAATTTTATATAGTTTTATATAGTTTTATATAGTTTTATTAGTTTTATATAACTTCATATAATTTTATATAGTTTTATATAGTTTTATATAGTTTTATATAGTTTTATATTGTTTTATTAGTTTTATATAGTTTTATATAGTTTTATATAGTTTTATATAGTTTTAATACAGTTTTAAATAATTTAATATAGTTCTATATAGTTTTATATAGTTTTATTAGTTTTATATAGCTTTATACAGTTTTATATAGTTTTATATAGTTTTATATAGTTTTATATACATTTATAAAGTTTTATATTTTATTATACAGTTTTATACAGTTTTATTAGTTTTATATGGTTTTATATAGTTTTATATAGTTTTTATACAGTTTTAAATAGTTTAATATATTTCTATATAGTTTTATATAGCTTTATAGAGTATTATGTAGTTTTATACAGTTTTATTAGTATTATATAGATTTATATAGTTCTATATACTTTCATATAGTTTTATATAGTATTATATAGTTTTATACAGTTTTATTAGTATTATAAAGTTTTATATAGTTCTATATAGTTTCATATAGTTTAATTAGTTTTATATAGTTTTATATAGTTTTATATAGTTGCATATAGTTTTATATAGTATTATATAGTTTCATTTAGTTTTATATAGTTTTATATAGCTTTATATAGTATTATATAGTTTCATTTAGTTTTACATTGTTTTATATTGTTTTATTAGTTTTACATAGTTTCATATAGTTTTATATAGTTTAATATAGTTTTATATAGTTTTATTTAGTTTTATATAGTATTATATAGTATTATATAGTTTTATATAGTTTTATATTGTTTTATTAGTTTTATATAGTTTCATTTAGTTTTATATAGTATATTGTTTTATTAGTTTTATTAAGTTTCATATAGTTTTACATAGTTATAAATAGTTTTATATAGTTTCATATAGTTTTATATAGTTTTATATAGTTTTATATAGTTTTATATAGTTTTAATACAGTTTTAAATAGTTTAATATAGTTCTATATAGTTTTATATAGTTTTATTAGTTTTATATAGTTTTATACAGTTTTATATAGTTTTATATAGATTTATTAGTTTTATATAGTTTCATATTGGTTTATATAGTATTATATAGTTTTATATAGTTTTATATAGTTTTATATAGTATTATATAGTATTATATAGTTTTATATAGCTTTCTATAGATTTATTAGTTTAATATACTTTTATATAGTTTTATTAGTTTTATATAGTATTATATAGTTTTATATAGTTTAATATAGTTTTATATAGTTTAATATAGTTTTATATAGTTTTATTTAGTTTTATATAGTATTATATAGTATTATATAGTTTTATATAGTTTTATATTGTTTTATTAGTTTTATATAGTTTCATTTAGTTTTATATAGTATATTGTTTTATTAGTTTTATATAGTTTCATATAGTTTTACATAGTTATAAATAGTCTTATATAGTTTCATATATTTTTATATAGTTTTGTATAGTTTTATATAGTTTTATTAGTTTTATATAGATTCATATTGTTTTATATAGTATTATATAGTTTTATATAGTTTTATATAGTTTTATATTGTTTTATTTATTTTATTAGTTTTATATAGTTTTATATAGTTTTATATAGTTTTAATAAGGGGTTTTAAATAGTTTAATATAGTTCTATATAGTTTTATATAGTTTTATTAGTTTTATATAGCTTTATACAGTTTTATATAGTTTTATATAGTTTTATACAGTTTTATATACATTTATAAAGTTTTATATTTTATTATACAGTTTTATACAGTTTTATTAGTTTTATATGGTTTTATATAGTTTTATATAGTTTTTATACAGTTTTAAATAGTTTAATATAGTTCTATATAGTTTTATATAGCTTTATAGAGTATTATACAGTTTTATACAGTTTAATTAGTTTTATATGGTTTTATATAGTTTTATATAGTTTTAATACAGTTTTAAGTAGTTTAATATAGTTCTATATAGTTTTATATAGTTTTATTAGTTTTATTAGTTTTATTAGTTTTATTAGTTTTATTAGTTTTATATAGTATTATATAGTTTCACTTAGTTTTATATAGTTTTATATTGGTTTATTAGTTTTATATAGTTTCATATAGTTTTATATAGTTTTATATAGTTTTATATAGTTTTATATAGTTTTATATAGTTATATATAGTTTTATACAGTTTTATTAGTTTTATATAGTTTTATATAGTTTTATTAGTTTTATATAGTTTTATATAGTTTTATACAGTTTTATATAGTTTTATATAGTTTTATATAGTTTTCTTTGTTTTATATAGTTTTATATAGTTTAATATAGTTTTATATAGTTTCATATAGTTTTATATAGTTTCATTTAGTTTTATATAGTTTTATATAGTTTTATATAGTATTATATAGTTTCATTTAGTTTTATATAGTTTTATATTGTTTTATTAGTTTTATATAGTTTCATATAGTTTTATATAGTTTTAATACAGTTTTAAATAGTTTAATATAGTTCTATATAGTTTTATATAGTTTTATTAGTTTTATATAGTTTTATATTGTTTTATTAGTTTTATATTGTTTTATATAATTTTATATAGTTTTATATAGTTTTATATAGTTTTATTAGTTTTATATAACTTCATATAATTTTATATAGTTTTATATAGTTTTATATAGTTTTATATAGTTTTATATTGTTTTATTAGTTTTATATAGTTTTATATAGTTTTATATAGTTTTAATACAGTTTTAAATAATTTAATATAGTTCTATATAGTTTTATATAGTTTTATTAGTTTTATATAGCTTTATACAGTTTTATATAGTTTTATATAGTTTTATATAGTTTTATATACATTTATAAAGTTTTATATTTTATTATACAGTTTTATACAGTTTTATTAGTTTTATATGGTTTTATATAGTTTTATATAGTTTTTATACAGTTTTAAATAGTTTAATATATTTCTATATAGTTTTATATAGCTTTATAGAGTATTATGTAGTTTTATACAGTTTTATTAGTATTATATAGATTTATATAGTTCTATATACTTTCATATAGTTTTATATAGTATTATATAGTTTTATACAGTTTTATTAGTATTATAAAGTTTTATATAGTTCTATATAGTTTCATATAGTTTAATTAGTTTTATATAGTTTTATATAGTTTTATATAGTTGCATATAGTTTTATATAGTATTATATAGTTTCATTTAGTTTTATATAGTTTTATATAGCTTTATATAGTATTATATAGTTTCATTTAGTTTTACATTGTTTTATATTGTTTTATTAGTTTTACATAGTTTCATATAGTTTTATATAGTTTAATATAGTTTTATATAGTTTTATTTAGTTTTATATAGTATTATATAGTATTATATAGTTTTATATAGTTTTATATTGTTTTATTAGTTTTATATAGTTTCATTTAGTTTTATATAGTATATTGTTTTATTAGTTTTATATAGTTTCATATAGTTTTACATAGTTATAAATAGTTTTATATAGTTTCATATAGTTTTATATAGTTTTATATAGTTTTATATAGTTTTATATAGTTTTAATACAGTTTTAAATAGTTTAATATAGTTCTATATAGTTTTATATAGTTTTATTAGTTTTATATAGTTTTATACAGTTTTATATAGTTTTATATAGATTTATTAGTTTTATATAGTTTCATATTGGTTTATATAGTATTATATAGTTTTATATAGTTTTATATAGTTTTATATAGTATTATATAGTATTATATAGTTTTATATAGCTTTCTATAGATTTATTAGTTTAATATACTTTTATATAGTTTTATTAGTTTTATATAGTATTATATAGTTTTATATAGTTTAATATAGTTTTATATAGTTTAATATAGTTTTATATAGTTTTATTTAGTTTTATATAGTATTATATAGTATTATATAGTTTTATATAGTTTTATATTGTTTTATTAGTTTTATATAGTTTCATTTAGTTTTATATAGTATATTGTTTTATTAGTTTTATATAGTTTCATATAGTTTTACATAGTTATAAATAGTCTTATATAGTTTCATATATTTTTATATAGTTTTGTATAGTTTTATATAGTTTTATTAGTTTTATATAGATTCATATTGTTTTATATAGTATTATATAGTTTTATATAGTTTTATATAGTTTTATATTGTTTTATTTATTTTATTAGTTTTATATAGTTTTATATAGTTTTATATAGTTTTAATAAGGGGTTTTAAATAGTTTAATATAGTTCTATATAGTTTTATATAGTTTTATTAGTTTTATATAGCTTTATACAGTTTTATATAGTTTTATATAGTTTTATACAGTTTTATATACATTTATAAAGTTTTATATTTTATTATACAGTTTTATACAGTTTTATTAGTTTTATATGGTTTTATATAGTTTTATATAGTTTTTATACAGTTTTAAATAGTTTAATATAGTTCTATATAGTTTTATATAGCTTTATAGAGTATTATACAGTTTTATACAGTTTAATTAGTTTTATATGGTTTTATATAGTTTTATATAGTTTTAATACAGTTTTAAGTAGTTTAATATAGTTCTATATAGTTTTATATAGTTTTATTAGTTTTATTAGTTTTATTAGTTTTATTAGTTTTATTAGTTTTATATAGTATTATATAGTTTCACTTAGTTTTATATAGTTTTATATTGGTTTATTAGTTTTATATAGTTTCATATAGTTTTATATAGTTTTATATAGTTTTATATACTTTTATATAGTTTTATATAGTTATATATAGTTTTATACAGTTTTATTAGTTTTATATAGTTTTATATAGTTTTATTAGTTTTATATAGTTTTATATAGTTTTATACAGTTTTAAATAGTTTTATATAGTTTTATATAGTTTTCTTTGTTTTATATAGTTTTATATAGTTTAATATAGTTTTATATAGTTTCATATAGATTTATATAGTTTCATTTAGTTTTATATAGTTTTATATAGTTTTATATAGTATTATATAGTTTCATTTAGTTTTATATAGTTTTATATTGTTTTATTAGTTTTATATAGTTTCATATAGTTTTATATAGTTTTAATACAGTTTTAAATAGTTTAATATAGTTCTATATAGTTTTATATAGTTTTATTAGTTTTATATAGTTTTATATTGTTTTATTAGTTTTATATAGTTTTATATAATTTTATATAGTTTTATATAGTTTTATATAGTTATATTAGTTTTATATAACTTCATATAATTTTATATAGTTTTATATAGTTTTATATAGTTTTATATTGTTTTATTAGTTTTATATAGTTTTATATAGTTTTATATAGTTTTAATACAGTTTTAAATAGTTTAATATAGTTCTATATAGTTTTATATAGTTTTATTAGTTTTATATAGCTTTATACAGTTTTATATAGTTTTATATAGTTTTATATAGTTTTATATACATTTATAAAGTTTTATATTTTATTATACAGTTTTATACAGTTTTATTAGTTTTATATGGTTTTATATAGTTTTATATAGTTTTTATACAGTTTTAAATAGTTTAATATAGTTCTATATAGTTTTATATAGCTTTATAGAGTATTATGTAGTTTTATACAGTTTTATTAGTATTATATAGTTTTATATAGTTCTATATACTTTCATATAGTTTTATATAGTATTATATAGTTTTATACAGTTTTATTAGTATTATAAAGTTTTATATAGTTCTATATAGTTTCATATAGTTTTATTAGTTTTATATAGTTTTATATAGCTTTATATAGTATTATATAGTTTCATTTAGTTTTACATTGTTTTATATTGTTTTATTAGTTTTACATAGTTTCATATAGTTTTATATAGTTTAATGTAGTTTTATATAGTTTTATTTAGTTTTATATAGTATTATATAGTATTATATAGTTTTATATAGTTTTATATTGTTTTATTAGTTTTATATAGTTTCATTTAGTTTTATATAGTATATTGTTTTATTAGTTTTATATAGTTTCATATAGTTTTACATAGTTATAAATAGTTTTATATAGTTTCATATAGTTTTATATAGTTTTATATAGTTTTATATAGTTTTATATAGTTTTAATACAGTTTTAAATAGTTTAATATAGTTCTATATAGTTTTATATAGTTTTATTAGTTTTATATAGTTTTATACAGTTTTATATAGTTTTATATAGATTTATTAGTTTTATATAGTTTCATATTGGTTTATATAGTATTATATAGTTTTATATAGTTTTATATAGTTTTATATAGTATTATATAGTATTATATAGTTTTATATAGCTTTCTATAGATTTATTAGTTTAATATACCTTTATATAGTTTTATTAGTTTTATATAGTATTATATAGTTTTATATAGTTTAATATAGTTTTATATAGTTTCATATAGTTTTATATAGTTTCATATAGTTTTATATAGGTTTGTATAGTTTTATATAGTTTTATTAGTTTTATATAGATTCATATTGTTTTATATAGTATTATATAGTTTTATATAGTTTTATAGAATTTTATATAGTTTTATTAGTTTTATGTAGTTTTATATAGTTTTATTAGTTTTATATAGTTTTATATAGTTTTTTATAGTTTTATATAGTTTTATATAGTTTTATATAGCTTTATATAGTTTCATATAATTTTATATAGTTCTATATAGTTACATATAGTTTTATATAGTTTCATATAGTTTTATACAGTATTATATAGTTTCATTTAGTTTTATATAGTTTTATATAGTTTTATATAGTAATATATAGTTTCATGTAGTTTTATATAGTTTTATATTGTTTTATTAGTTTTATATAGTTTTAATACAGTTTTAAATAGTTTAATATAGTTCTATATAGTTCTATATAGTTTTATATAGTTTTATTAGTTTTATTAGTTCTATTAGTTTTATATAGTATTATATAGTTTCATTTAGTTTTATATAGTTTTATATTGTTTTATTAGTTTTATATAGTTTTATATAGTTTTATATAGTTTTAATACCGTTTTAAATAGTTTAATATTGTTCTATATAGTTTTATATAATTTTATTAGTTTTATATAGCTTTATACAGTTTTATATAGTTTTATATAGTTTTATATAGTTTTATATACATTTATAAAGTTTTATATTTTATTATACAGTTTTATACAGTTTTATTAGTTTTATATGGTTTTATATAGTTTCATATAGTTTTAATACAGTTTTAAGTAGTTTAATATAGTTCTATATAGTTTTATATAGTTTTATTAGTTTTATTAGTTTTATATAGTTTTATATAGTTTTATATAGTTATATATAGTTTTATATAGTTTTATTAGTTTTATATAGTTTTATATAGTTTCATATAGTTTTACATAGTTTTATATAGTTTTATTTAGTTTTATATAGTTTCATATAGTTTTATATAGTATTATATAGTTTTATATAGTTTTATATAGTTTTATATAGTTTTATATAGTTTCATATGGTTTTATATAGTATTATATAGTTTCATTTAGTTTTATATAGTTTTATATAGTTTTATATAGTATTATATAGATTCATTTAGTTTTATATAGTTTTAATACAGTTTTAAATAGTTTAATATAGTTCTATATAGTTTTATATAGTTTTATTAGTTTTATATAGCTTTATACAGTTTTATACAGTTTTATATAGTTTTATATAGTTTTATATAGTTTTATATACATTTATAAAGTTTTATATTTTATTATACAGTTTTATACAGTTTTATTAGTTTTATATGGTTTTATATAGTTTTATATCTTGAATACAGTTTTAAATAGTTTAATATAGTTCTATATAGTTTTATATAGCTTTATAGAGTATTATATAGTTTTATACAGTTTTATTAGTATTATATAGTTTTATATAGTTCTATATACTTTCATATAGTTTTATATAGTATTATATAGTTTTATACAGTTTTATTAGTATTATATAGTTTTATATAGTATTATATAGTTTTATACAGTTTTATTAGTATTATATAGTTTTATATAGTTTAATATAGTTTCATATAGTTTTATTAGTTTTATATAGTTTTGTATTGTTTTATTAGTTTTATATTGTTTCATAATGTTTTATATAGTTTTATATAGTTTTCTATAGTTTCATATAATTTTATATAGTTTTATATAGTTTTATATAGATTCATATTGTTTTATATAGTATTATATAGTTTTATATAGGTTTATATAGTATTATATAGTTTCATTTAGTTTTACATTGTTTTATATTGTTTTATTAGTTTTACATAGTTTCATATAGTTTTATATAGTTTTCTATAGTTTTATATAGTTTTATATAGGTTCATATAGTTTTATATAGTTTTATATAGTTTTATATAGTTTTATTAGTTTTATATAGTTTTATATAGTTTCATATAGTTTTACATAGTTTTATATAGTTTTATTTAGTTTTATATAGTTTCATATAGTTTTATATAGTATTATATAGTTTTATATAGTTTTATATAGTTTTATATAGTTTTATATAGTTTCATATGGTTTTATATAGTATTATATAGTTTCATTTAGTTTTATATAGTTTTATATAGTTTTATATAGTATTATATAGATTCATTTAGTTTTATATAGTTTTATATTGTTTTATTAGTTTTATATTGTTTCATATTGTTTTATATAGTATTATATAGTTTTATATAGTTTTATACAGTTTTGTATAGTTTTGTATAGTTTTATATAGTTTTATTAGTTTTATATAGATTCATATTGTTTTATATAGTATTATATAGTTTTATATAGTTTTATATAGTTTTATATAGTTTTATATAGTTATATATAGTTTTATATAGTTTTATTAGTTTTATATAGTTTTATATAGTTTTATTAGTTTTATATAGTATTATATATTTTTAATACAGTTTTAAATAGTTTAATATAGTTCTATATAGTTTTATATAGTTTTATTAGTTTTATACAGCTTTATACAGTTTTATATAGATTTATATAGTATTATATAGTTTTATATACATTTATAAAGTTATATATTTTATTATACAGTTTTATACAGTTACATTAGTTTTATATGGTTTTATATAGTTTTATATAGTTTTATATATTATTATATAGTTTCATTTGGTTTTATATAGTTTTATATTGTTTTATTAGTTTTATATAGTTTCATATAGTTTTATATAGTTTTATATAGTTTTATATAGTTTTATATCGTTTTATATAGTATCATGTAGTTTTGTATAGTTTTATATAGTTTTATATAGTTTTATATAGTTTTATATAGTTTTATATAGCTTTATATAGTTTCATATAATTTTATATAGTTCTATATAGTTTCATATAGTTTTATATAGTTTCATATAGTTTTATACAGTATTATATAGTTTCATTTAGTTTTATATAGTTTTATATAGTTTTATATAGTTTTATATACATTTATAAAGTTTTATATTTTATTATACAGTTTTATACAGTTTTATTAGTTTTATATGGTTTTATATAGTTTTATATAGTTTTAATACAGTTTTAAATAGTTTAATATAGTTCTAGATAGTTTTATATAGTTTTATTAGTTTTATTACTTTTATATAGTTTTATATTGGTTTATTAGTTTTATATAGTTTCATATAGTTTTATATAGTTTTATATAGTTTTATATAGTTTTATATAGTTTTATATAGTTTTATATATTATTATATAGTTTCATTTGGTTTTATATAGTTTTATATTGTTTTATTAGTTTTATATAGTTTCATATAGTTTTATATAGTTTTATATAGTTTTATATCGTTTTATATAGTATCATGTAGTTTTGTATAGTTTCATATAGTTTTACATAGTTTTATATAGTTTTATTTAGTTTTATATAGTTTCATATAGTTTTATATAGTATTATATAATTTTATATAGTTTTATATAGTTTTATATAGTTTTATATAGTTTCATATGGTTTTATATAGTATTATATAGTTTCATTTAGTTTTATATAGTTTTATATAGTTTTATATAGTATTATATAGATTCATTTAGTTTTATATAGTTTTATATAGTATTATATAGATTCATTTAGTTTTATATAGTTTTATATTGTTTTATTAGTTTTATATTGTTTCATATTGTTTTATATAGTATTATATAGTTTTATATAGTTTTATACAGTTTTGTATAGTTTTGTATAGTTTTATATAGTTTTATTAGTTTTATATAGATTCATATTGTTTTATATAGTATTATATAGTTTTATATAGTTTTATATAGTTTTATATAGTTTTATATAGTTATATATAGTTTTATATAGTTTTATTAGTTTTATATAGTTTTATATAGTTTTATTAGTTTTATTAGTTTTATATAGTTTTATATATTTTTAATACAGTTTTAAATAGTTTAATATAGTTCTATATAGTTTTATATAGTTTTATTAGTTTTATACAGCTTTATACAGTTTTATATAGATTTATATAGTTTTATATAGTTTTATATGCATTTATAAAGTTATATATTTTATTATACAGTTTTATACAGTTACATTAGTTTTATATGGTTTTATATAGTTTTATATAGTTTTATATATTATTATATAGTTTCATTTGGTTTTATATAGTTTTATATTGTTTTATTAGTTTTATATAGTTTCATATAGTTTTATATAGTTTTATATAGTTTTATATCGTTTTATATAGTATCATGTAGTTTTGTATAGTTTTATATAGTTTTATATAGTTTTATATAGTTTTATATAGTTTTATATAGTTTTATATAGTTTTATATAGTTTTATATAGTTTTATATAGTTTTATATAGTTTTATATAGCTTTATATAGTTTCATATAATTTTATATAGTTCTATATAGTTTCATATAGTTTTATATAGTTTCATATAGTTTTATACAGTATTATATAGTTTCATTTAGTTTTATATAGTTTTATATAGTTTTATATAGTTTTATATACATTTATAAAGTTTTATATTTTATTATACAGTTTTATACAGTTTTATTAGTTTTATATGGTTTTATATAGTTTTATATAGTTTTAATACAGTTTTAAATAGTTTAATATAGTTCTAGATAGTTTTATATAGTTTTATTAGTTTTATTACTTTTATATAGTTTTATATTGGTTTATTAGTTTTATATAGTTTCATATAGTTTTATATAGTTTTATATAGTTTTATATAGTTTTATATAGTTTTATATAGTTTTATTTGTTTTATATAGTTTTGTATAGTTTAATATAGTTTTATATAGTTTCATATAGTTTTATATAGTTTTATATAGTTTTATATAGTTTTATATAGTTTTATATAGTTTTATATAGTTTTATATAGTTTTATATAGTTTTATATAGTTTTATATAGTTTCATATAATTTTATATTGTTCTATATAGTTTCATATAGTTTTATATAGTTTCATATAGTTTTATACAGTATTATATAGTTTCATTTAGTTTTATATAGTTTTATATAGTTTTATATAGTAATATATAGTTTCATGTAGTTTTATATAGTTTTATATTGTTTTATTAGTTTTATATAGTTTTAATACAGTTTTAAATAGTTTAATATAGTTCTATATAGTTTTATATAGTTTTATTAGTTTTATATAGTTTTATATTGTTTTATTAGTTTTAAATAGTTTAATATAGTTCTATATAGTTCTATATAGTTTTATTAGTTTTATATAGCTTTATACAGTTTTATATAGTTTTATATAGTTTTATACAGTTTTATATACATTTATAAAGTTTTATATTTTATTATACAGTTTTATACAGTTTTATTAGTTTTATATGGTTTTATATAGTTTTATATAGTTTTTATACAGTTTTAAATAGTGTAATATAGTTCTATATAGTTTTATATAGCTTTATAGAGTATTATACAGTTTTATACAGTTTTATTAGTTTTATATTGTTTTATATAGTTTTATATAGTTTTAATACAGTTTTAAGTAGTTTAATATAGTTCTATATAGTTTTATATAGTTTTATTAGTTTTATTAGTTTTATTAGTTTTATTAGTTTTATATAGTATTATATAGTTTCACTTAGTTTTATATAGTTTTATATTGGTTTATTAGTTTTATATAGTTTCATATAGTTTTATATAGTTTTATATAGTTTTATATAGTTTTATATAGTTTTATATAGTTATATATAGTTTTATACAGTTTTATTAGTTTTATATAGTTTTATATAGTTTTATTAGTTTTATATAGTTTTATATAGTTTTATATAGTTTTATATAGTTTTCTTTGTTTTATATAGTTTTATATAGTTTAATATAGTTTTATATAGTTTCATATAGTTTTATATAGTTTCATTTAGTTTTATATAGTTTTATATAGTTTTATATAGTATTATATAGTTTCATTTAGTTTTATATAGTTTTATATTGTTTTATTAGTTTTATATAGTTTCATATAGTTTTATATAGTTTTATATAGTTTTAATACAGTTTTAAATAGTTTAATATAGTTCTATATAGTTTTATATAGTTTTATTAGTTTTATATAGCTTTATACAGTTTTATATAGTTTTATATATTTTTATACAGTTTTATATACATTTATAAAGTTTTATATTTTATTATACAGTTTTATATACATTTATAAAGTTTTATATTTTATTATACAGTTTTATATACATTTATAAAGTTTTATATTTTATTACACAGTTTTATACAGTTTTATTAGTTTTATATGGTTTTATATAGTTTTATATAGTTTTTATACAGTTTTAAATAGTTTAATATAGTTCTATATAGTTTTATATAGCTTTATAGAGTATTATACAGTTTTATACAGTTTTATTAGTTTTATATGGTTTTATATAGTTTTATATAGTTTTAATACAGTTTTAAGTAGTTTAATATAGTTCTATATAGTTTTATATAGTTTTATTAGTTTTATTAGTTTTATATAGTATTATATAGTTTCACTTAGTTTTATATAGTTTTATATTGGTTTATTAGTTTTATATAGTTTCATATAGTTTTATATAGTTTTATATAGTTTTATATAGTTTTATATAGTTTTATATAGTTATATATAGTTTTATACAGTTTTATTAGTTTTATATAGTTTTATATAGTTTTATTAGTTTTATATAGTTTTATATAGTTTTATACAGTTTTATATAGTTTTATATAGTTTTATATAGTTTTCTTTGTTTTATATAGTTTTATATAGTTTAATATAGTTTTATATAGTTTCATATAGTTTTATATAGTTTCATTTAGTTTTATATAGTTTTATATAGTTTTATATAGTATTATATAGTTTCATTTAGTTTTATATAGTTTTATGTTGTTTTATTAGTTTTATATAGTTTCATATAGTTTTATATAGTTTTAATACAGTTTTAAATAGTTTAATATAGTTCTATATAGTTTTATATAGTTTTATTAGTTTTATATAGTTTTATATTGTTTTATTAGTTTTAAATAGTTTAATATAGTTCTATATAGTTCTATATAGTTCTATATAGTTTTATTAGTTTTATATAGCTTTATACAGTTTTATATAGTTTTATATAGTTTTATACAGTTTTATATACATTTATAAAGTTTTATATTTTATTATACAGTTTTATACAGTTTTATTAGTTTTATATGGTTTTATATAGTTTTATATAGTTTTTATACAGTTTTAAATAGTGTAATATAGTTCTATATAGTTTTATATAGCTTTATAGAGTATTATACAGTTTTATACAGTTTTATTAGTTTTATATTGTTTTATATAGTTTTATATAGTTTTAATACAGTTTTAAGTAGTTTAATATAGTTCTATATAGTTTTATATAGTTTTATTAGTTTTATTAGTTTTATTAGTTTTATTAGTTTTATATAGTATTATATAGTTTCACTTAGTTTTATATAGTTTTATATTGGTTTATTAGTTTTATATAGTTTCATATAGTTTTATATAGTTTTATATAGTTTTATATAGTTTTATATAGTTTTATATAGTTATATATAGTTTTATACAGTTTTATTAGTTTTATATAGTTTTATATAGTTTTATTAGTTTTATATAGTTTTATATAGTTTTATATAGTTTTATATAGTTTTCTTTGTTTTATATAGTTTTATATAGTTTAATATAGTTTTATATAGTTTCATATAGTTTTATATAGTTTCATTTAGTTTTATATAGTTTTATATAGTTTTATATAGTATTATATAGTTTCATTTAGTTTTATATAGTTTTATATTGTTTTATTAGTTTTATATAGTTTCATATAGTTTTATATAGTTTTATATAGTTTTAATACAGTTTTAAATAGTTTAATATAGTTCTATATAGTTTTATATAGTTTTATTAGTTTTATATAGCTTTATACAGTTTTATATAGTTTTATATATTTTTATACAGTTTTATATACATTTATAAAGTTTTATATTTTATTATACAGTTTTATATACATTTATAAAGTTTTATATTTTATTATACAGTTTTATATACATTTATAAAGTTTTATATTTTATTACACAGTTTTATACAGTTTTATTAGTTTTATATGGTTTTATATAGTTTTATATAGTTTTTATACAGTTTTAAATAGTTTAATATAGTTCTATATAGTTTTATATAGCTTTATAGAGTATTATACAGTTTTATACAGTTTTATTAGTTTTATATGGTTTTATATAGTTTTATATAGTTTTAATACAGTTTTAAGTAGTTTAATATAGTTCTATATAGTTTTATATAGTTTTATTAGTTTTATTAGTTTTATATAGTATTATATAGTTTCACTCAGTTTTATATAGTTTTATATTGGTTTATTAGTTTTATATAGTTTCATATAGTTTTATATAGTTTTATATAGTTTTATATAGTTTTATATAGTTTTATATAGTTATATATAGTTTTATACAGTTTTATTAGTTTTATATAGTTTTATATAGTTTTATTAGTTTTATATAGTTTTATATAGTTTTATACAGTTTTATATAGTTTTATATAGTTTTATATAGTTTTCTTTGTTTTATATAGTTTTATATAGTTTAATATAGTTTTATATAGTTTCATATAGTTTTATATAGTTTCATTTAGTTTTATATAGTTTTATATAGTTTTATATAGTATTATATAGTTTCATTTAGTTTTATATAGTTTTATGTTGTTTTATTAGTTTTATATAGTTTCATATAGTTTTATATAGTTTTAATACAGTTTTAAATAGTTTAATATAGTTCTATATAGTTTTATATAGTTTTATTAGTTTTATATAGTTTTATATTGTTTTATTAGTTTTATATAACTTCATATAATTTTATATAGTTTTATATAGTTTTATATAGTTTTATATAGTTTTATATAGTTTTATATAGTTTTATATTGTTTTATTAGTTTTATATGGTTTTATATAGTTTTATATAGTTTTTATACAGTTTTAAATAGTTTAATATAGTTCTATATAGTTTTATATAGCTTTATAGAGTATTATACAGTTTTATACAGTTTTATTAGTTTTATATGGTTTTATATAGTTTTATATAGTTTTAATACAGTTTTAAGTAGTTTAATATAGTTCTATATAGTTTTATATAGTTTTATTAGTTTTATTAGTTTTATTAGTTTTATTAGTTTTATATAGTATTATATAGTTTCACTTAGTTTTATATAGTTTTATATTGGTTTATTAGTTTTATATAGTTTCATATAGTTTTATATAGTTTTATATAGTTTTATATAGTTATATATAGTTTTATACAGTTTTATTAGTTTTATATAGTTTTATATAGTTTTATTAGTTTTATATAGTTTTATATAGTTATATTAGTTTTATATAACTTCATATAATTTTATATAGTTTTATATAGTTTTATATAGTTTTATATAGTTTTATATTGTTTTATTAGTTTTATATAGTTTTATATAATTTTATATAGTTTTAATACAGTTTTAAATAGTTTAATATAGTTCTATATAGTTTTATATAGTTTTATTAGTTTTATATAGCTTTATACAGTTTTATATAGTTTTATATAGTTTTATATAGTTTTATATACATTTATAAAGTTTTATATTTTATTATACACTTTTATACAGTTTTATTAGTTTTATATGGTTTTATATAGTTTTATATAGTTTTTATACAGTTTTAAATAGTTTAATATAGTTCTATATAGTTTTATATAGCTTTATAGGGTATTATGTAGTTTTATACAGTTTTATTAGTATTATATAGTTTTATATAGTTCTATATACTTTCATATAGTTATATATAGTATTATATAGTTTTATACAGTTTTATTAGTATTATAAAGTTTTATATAGTTCTATATAGTTTCATATAGTTTTATTAGTTTTATATAGTTTTATATAGTTTTATATAGTTGCATATAGTTTTATATAGTATTCTATAGTTTCATTTAGTTTTATATAGTTTTATATAGCTTTATATAGTATTATATAGTTTCATTTAGTTTTACATTGTTTTATATTGTTTTATTAGTTTTACATAGTTTCATATAGTTTTATATAGTTTAATATAGTTTTATATAGTTTTATTTAGTTTTATATAGTATTATATAGTATTATATAGTTTTATATAGTTTTATATTGTTTTATTAGTTTTATATAGTTTCATTTAGTTTTATATAGTATATTGTTTTATTAGTTTTATATAGTTTCATATAGTTTTACATAGTTATAAATAGTTTTATATAGTTTCATATAGTTTTATATAGTTTTATATAGTTTTATATAGTTTTATATAGTTTTAATACAGTTTTAAATAGTTTAATATAGTTCTATATAGTTTTATATAGTTTTATTAGTTTTATATAGTTTTATACAGTTTTATATAGTTTTATATAGATTTATTAGTTTTATATAGTTTCATATTGGTTTATATAGTATTATATAGTTTTATATAGTTTTATATAGTTTTATATAGTATTATATAGTATTATATAGTTTTATATAGCTTTCTATAGATTTATTAGTTTAATATACTTTTATATAGTTTTATTAGTTTTATATAGTATTATATAGTTTTATATAGTTTAATATAGTTTTATATAGTTTCATATAGTTTTATATAGTTTTGTATAGTTTTATATAGTTTTATTAGTTTTATATAGATTCATATTGTTTTATATAGTATTATATAGTTTTATATAGTTTTATATAGTTTTATATAGTTTTATTAGTTTTATGTAGTTTTATATAGTTTTATTAGTTTTATATAGTTTTATATAGTTTTTTATAGTTTTATATAGTTTTATATAGTTTTATATAGCTTTATATAGTTTCATATAATTTTATATAGTTCTATATAGTTACATATAGTTTTATATAGTTTCATATAGTTTTATACAGTATTATATAGTTTCATTTAGTTTTATATAGTTTTATATAGTTTTATATAGTAATATATAGTTTCATGTAGTTTTATATAGTTTTATATTGTTTTATTAGTTTTATATAGTTTTAATACAGTTTTAAATAGTTTAATATAGTTCTATATAGTTCTATATAGTTTTATATAGTTTTATTAGTTTTATTAGTTCTATTAGTTTTATATAGTATTATATAGTTTCATTTAGTTTTATATAGTTTTATATTGTTTTATTAGTTTTATATAGTTTTATATAGTTTTATATAGTTTTAATACCGTTTTAAATAGTTTAATATTGTTCTATATAGTTTTATATAATTTTATTAGTTTTATATAGCTTTATACAGTTTTATATAGTTTTATATAGTTTTATATAGTTTTATATACATTTATAAAGTTTTATATTTTATTATACAGTTTTATACAGTTTTATTAGTTTTATATGGTTTTATATAGTTTCATATAGTTTTAATACAGTTTTAAGTAGTTTAATATAGTTCTATATAGTTTTATATAGTTTTATTAGTTTTATTAGTTTTATATAGTTTTATATAGTTTTATATAGTTATATATAGTTTTATATAGTTTTATTAGTTTTATATAGTTTTATATAGTTTCATATAGTTTTACATAGTTTTATATAGTTTTATTTAGTTTTATATAGTTTCATATAGTTTTATATAGTATTATATAGTTTTATATAGTTTTATATAGTTTTATATAGTTTTATATAGTTTCATATGGTTTTATATAGTATTATATAGTTTCATTTAGTTTTATATAGTTTTATATAGTTTTATATAGTATTATATAGATTCATTTAGTTTTATATAGTTTTAATACAGTTTTAAACAGTTTAATATAGTTCTATATAGTTTTATATAGTTTTATTAGTTTTATATAGCTTTATACAGTTTTATACAGTTTTATATAGTTTTATATAGTTTTATATAGTTTTATATACATTTATAAAGTTTTATATTTTATTATACAGTTTTATACAGTTTTATTAGTTTTATATGGTTTTATATAGTTTTATATCTTTAATACAGTTTTAAATAGTTTAATATAGTTCTATATAGTTTTATATAGCTTTATAGAGTATTATATAGTTTTATACAGTTTTATTAGTATTATATAGTTTTATATAGTTCTATATACTTTCATATAGTTTTATATAGTATTATATAGTTTTATACAGTTTTATTAGTATTATATAGTTTTATATAGTATTATATAGTTTTATACAGTTTTATTAGTATTATATAGTTTTATATAGTTTAATATAGTTTCATATAGTTTTATTAGTTTTATATAGTTTTATATTGTTTTATTAGTTTTATATTGTTTCATAATGTTTTATATAGTTTTATATAGTTTTCTATAGTTTCATATAATTTTATATAGTTTTATATAGTTTTATATAGATTCATATTGTTTTATATAGTATTATATAGTTTTATATAGGTTTATATAGTATTATATAGTTTCATTTAGTTTTACATTGTTTTATATTGTTTTATTAGTTTTACATAGTTTCATATAGTTTTATATAGTTTTATATAGTTTTATATAGTTTTATATAGGTTCATATAGTTTTATATAGTTTTATATAGTTTTATATAGTTTTATATAGGTTCATATAGTTTTATATAGTTTTATATAGTTTTATATAGTTTTATTAGTTTTATATAGTTTTATATAGTTTCATATAGTTTTACATAGTTTTATACAGTTTTATTTAGTTTTATATAGTTTCATATAGTTTTATATAGTATTATATAGTTTTATATAGTTTTATATAGTTTTATATAGTTTTATATAGTTTCATATGGTTTTATATAGTATTATATAGTTTCATTTAGTTTTATATAGTTTTATATAGTTTTATATAGTATTATATAGATTCATTTAGTTTTATATAGTTTTATATTGTTTTATTAGTTTTATATTGTTTCATATTGTTTTATATAGTATTATATAGTTTTATATAGTTTTATACAGTTTTGTATAGTTTTGTATAGTTTTATATAGTTTTATTAGTTTTATATAGATTCATATTGTTTTATATAGTATTATATAGTTTTATATAGTTTTATATAGTTTTATATAGTTTTATATAGTTATATATAGTTTTATATAGTTTTATTAATTTTATATAGTTTTATATAGTTTTATTAGTTTTATATAGTATTATATATTTTTAATACAGTTTTAAATAGTTTAATATAGTTCTATATAGTTTTATATAGTTTTATTAGTTTTATACAGCTTTATACAGTTTTATATAGATTTATATAGTTTTATATAGTTTTATATACATTTATAAAGTTATATATTTTATTATACAGTTTTATACAGTTACATTAGTTTTATATGGTTTTATATAGTTTTATATAGTTTTATATATTATTATATAGTTTCATTTGGTTTTATATAGTTTTATATTGTTTTATTAGTTTTATATAGTTTCATATAGTTTTATATAGTTTTATATAGTTTTATATCGTTTTATATAGTATCATGTAGTTTTGTATAGTTTTATATAGTTTTATATAGTTTTATATAGTTTTATATAGTTTTATATAGCTTTATATAGTTTCATATAATTTTATATAGTTCTATATAGTTTCATATAGTTTTATATAGTTTCATATAGTTTTATACAGTATTATATAGTTTCATTTAGTTTTATATAGTTTTATATAGTTTTATATAGTTTTATATACATTTATAAAGTTTTATATTTTATTATACAGTTTTATACAGTTTTATTAGTTTTATATGGTTTTATATAGTTTTATATAGTTTTAATACAGTTTTAAATAGTTTAATATAGTTCTAGATAGTTTTATATAGTTTTATTAGTTTTATTACTTTTATATAGTTTTATATTGGTTTATTAGTTTTATATAGTTTCATATAGTTTTATATAGTTTTATTAGTTTTATACAGCTTTATACAGTTTTATATAGATTTATATAGTTTTATATAGTTTTATATGCATTTATAAAGTTATATATTTTATTATACAGTTTTATACAGTTACATTAGTTTTATATGGTTTTATATAGTTTTATATAGTTTTATATATTATTATATAGTTTCATTTGGTTTTATATAGTTTTATATTGTTTTATTAGTTTTATATAGTTTCATATAGTTTTATATAGTTTTATATAGTTTTATATCGTTTTATATAGTATCATGTAGTTTTGTATAGTTTTATATAGTTTTATATAGTTTTATATAGTTTTATATAGTTTTATATAGTTTTATATAGTTTTATATAGTTTTATATAGTTTTATATAGCTTTATATAGTTTCATATAATTTTATATAGTTCTATATAGTTTCATATAGTTTTATATAGTTTCATATAGTTTTATACAGTATTATATAGTTTCATTTAGTTTTATATAGTTTTATATAGTTTTATATACATTTATAAAGTTTTATATTTTATTATACAGTTTTATACAGTTTTATTAGTTTTATATGGTTTTATATAGTTTTATATAGTTTTAATACAGTTTTAAATAGTTTAATATAGTTCTAGATAGTTTTATATAGTTTTATTAGTTTTATTACTTTTATATAGTTTTATATTGGTTTATTAGTTTTATATAGTTTCATATAGTTTTATATAGTTTTATATAGTTTTATATAGTTTTATATAGTTTTATATAGTTTTATATAGTTTTATTTGTTTTATATAGTTTTATATAGTTTAATATAGTTTTATATAGTTTCATATAGTTTTATATAGTTTCATTTAGTTTTATATAGTTTTATATTGTTTTATTAGTTTTATATAGTTTCATATAGTTTTATATAGTTTTATATAGTTTTATTTCGTTTTATATAGTTTCATGTAGTTTTATATAGTTTTATATAGTTTTATATAGTTTTATATAGTTTTATATAGTTTTATATAGTTTTATATAGTTTTATATAGTTTTATATAGTTTTATATAGTTTTATATAGTTTTATATAGTTTTATATAGTTTTATATAGTTTTATATAGTTTTATATAGTTTTATATAGTTTTATATAGTTTCATATAATTTTATATTGTTCTATATAGTTTCATATAGTTTTATATAGTTTCATATAGTTTTATACAGTATTATATAGTTTCATTTAGTTTTATATAGTTTTATATAGTTTTATATAGTAATATATAGTTTCATGTAGTTTTATATAGTTTTATATTGTTTTATTAGTTTTATATAGTTTTAATACAGTTTTAAATAGTTTAATATAGTTCTATATAGTTTTATATAGTTTTATTAGTTTTATATAGTTTTATATTGTTTTATTAGTTTTATATAGTTTTATATAATTTTATATAGTTTTATATAGTTTTATTAGTTTTATATAACTTCATATAGTTTTATATAGTTTTATATAGTTTTATATAGTTTTATATAGTTTTATATTGTTTTATTAGTTTTATATAGTTTTATATAGTTTTATATAGTTTTAATACAGTTTTAAATAGTTTAATATAGTTCTATATAGTTTTATATAGTTTTATTAGTTTTATATAGCTTTATACAGTTTTATATAGTTTTATATAGTTTTATACAGTTTTATATACATTTATAAAGTTTTATATTTTATTATACAGTTTTATACAGTTTTATTAGTTTTATATGGTTTTATATAGTTTTATATAGTTTTTATACAGTTTTAAATAGTGTAATATAGTTCTATATAGTTTTATATAGCTTTATAGAGTATTATACAGTTTTATACAGTTTTATTAGTTTTATATGGTTTTATATAGTTTTATATAGTTTTAATACAGTTTTAAGTAGTTTAATATAGTTCTATATAGTTTTATATAGTTTTATTAGTTTTATTAGTTTTATTAGTTTTATTAGTTTTATATAGTATTATATAGTTTCACTTAGTTTTATATAGTTTTATATTGGTTTATTAGTTTTATATAGTTTCATATAGTTTTATATAGTTTTATATAGTTTTATATAGTTTTATATAGTTTTATATAGTTATATATAGTTTTATACAGTTTTATTAGTTTTATATAGTTTTATATAGTTTTATTAGTTTTATACAGTATTATATAGTTTCATTTAGTTTTATATAGTTTTATATAGTTTTATATAGTTTTATATACATTTATAAAGTTTTATATTTTATTATACAGTTTTATACAGTTTTATTAGTTTTATATAGTTTTATTAGTTTTATATAGTTTTATATAGTTTTATTAGTTTAATATAGTTTTATATAGTTTTATACAGTTTTATATAATTTTATATAGTTTTATATAGTTTTATTAGTTTTATATAACTTCATATAGTTTTATATAGTTTTATATAGTTTTATATAGTTTTATATAGTTTTATATTGTTTTATTAGTTTTATATAGTTTTATATAGTTTTATATAGTTTTAATACAGTTTTAAATAGTTTAATATAGTTCTATATAGTTCTATATAGTTTTATTAGTTTTATATAGCTTTATACAGTTTTATATAGTTTTATATAGTTTTATACAGTTTTATATACATTTATAAAGTTTTATATTTTATTATACAGTTTTATACAGTTTTATTAGTTTTATATGGTTTTATATAGTTTTATATAGTTTTTATACAGTTTTAAATAGTGTAATATAGTTCTATATAGTTTTATATAGCTTTATAGAGTATTATACAGTTTTATACAGTTTTATTAGTTTTATAGAGTTTTATATAGTTTTATATAGTTTTAATACAGTTTTAAGTAGTTTAATATAGTTCTATATAGTTTTATATAGTTTTATTAGTTTTATTAGTTTTATTAGTTTTATTAGTTTTATATAGTATTATATAGTTTCACTTAGTTTTATATAGTTTTATATTGGTTTATTAGTTTTATATAGTTTCATATAGTTTTATATAGTTTTATATAGTTTTATATAGTTTTATATAGTTTTATATAGTTATATATAGTTTTATACAGTTTTATTAGTTTTATATAGTTTTATATAGTTTTATTAGTTTTATATAGTTTTATATAGTTTTATATAGTTTTATATAGTTTTCTTTGTTTTATATAGTTTTATATAGTTTAATATAGTTTTATATAGTTTCATATAGTTTTATATAGTTTCATTTAGTTTTATATAGTTTTATATAGTTTTATATAGTATTATATAGTTTCATTTAGTTTTATATAGTTTTATATTGTTTTATTAGTTTTATATAGTTTCATATAGTTTTATATAGTTTTATATAGTTTTAATACAGTTTTAAATAGTTTAATATAGTTCTATATAGTTTTATATAGTTTTATTAGTTTTATATAGCTTTATACAGTTTTATATAGTTTTATATATTTTTATACAGTTTTATATACATTTATAAAGTTTTATATTTTATTATACAGTTTTATATGCATTTATAAAGTTTTATATTTTAATATACAGTTTTATATACATTTATAAAGTTTTATATTTTATTATACAGTTTTATACAGTTTTATTAGTTTTATATGGTTTTATATAGTTTTATATAGTTTTTATACAGTTTTAAATAGTTTAATATAGTTCTATATAGTTTTATATAGCTTTATAGAGTATTATACAGTTTTATACAGTTTTATTAGTTTTATATGGTTTTATATAGTTTTATATAGTTTTAATACAGTTTTAAGTAGTTTAATATAGTTCTATATAGTTTTATATAGTTTTATTAGTTTTATTAGTTTTATTAGTTTTATTAGTTTTATTAGTTTTATATAGTATTATATAGTTTCACTTAGTTTTATATAGTTTTATATTGGTTTATTAGTTTTATATAGTTTCATATAGTTTTATATAGTTTTATATAGTTTTATATAGTTTTATATAGTTTTATATAGTTATATATAGTTTTATACAGTTTTATTAGTTTTATATAGTTTTATATAGTTTTATTAGTTTTATATAGTTTTATATAGTTTTATACAGTTTTATATAGTTTTATATAGTTTTATATAGTTTTCTTTGTTTTATATAGTTTTATATAGTTTAATATAGTTTTATATAGTTTCATATAGTTTTATATAGTTTCATTTAGTTTTATATAGTTTTATATAGTTTTATATAGTATTATATAGTTTCATTTAGTTTTATATAGTTTTATGTTGTTTTATTAGTTTTATATAGTTTCATATAGTTTTATATAGTTTTAATACAGTTTTAAATAGTTTAATATAGTTCTATATAGTTTTATATAGTTTTATTAGTTTTATATAGTTTTATATTGTTTTATTAGTTTTATATAACTTCATATAATTTTATATAGTTTTATATAGTTTTATATAGTTTTATATAGTTTTATATAGTTTTATATTGTTTTATTAGTTTTATATAGTTTTATATAGTTTTATATAGTTTTAATACAGTTTTAAATAGTTTAATATAGTTCTATATAGTTTTATATAGTTTTATTAGTTTTATATAGCTTTATACAGTTTTATATAGTTTTATATAGTTTTATACAGTTTTATATACATTTATAAAGTTTTATATTTTATTATACAGTTTTATACAGTTTTATTAGTTTTATATGGTTTTATATAGTTTTATATAGTTTTTATACAGTTTTAAATAGTTTAATATAGTTCTATATAGTTTTATATAGCTTTATAGAGTATTATACAGTTTTATACTGTTTTATTAGTTTTATATGGTTTTATATAGTTTTATATAGTTTTAATACAGTTTTAAGTAGTTTAATATAGTTCTATATAGTTTTATATAGTTTTATTAGTTTTATTAGTTTTATTAGTTTTATTAGTTTTATTAGTTTTATATAGTATTATATAGTTTCACTTAGTTTTATATAGTTTTATATTGGTTTATTAGTTTTATATAGTTTCATATAGTTTTATATAGTTTTATATAGTTTTATATAGTTATATATAGTTTTATACAGTTTTATTAGTTTTATATAGTTTTATATAGTTTTATTAGTTTTATATAGTTTTATATAGTTTTATACAGTTTTATATACTTTTATATAGTTTTATATAGTTTTCTTTGTTTTATATAGTTTTATATAGTTTAATATAGTTTTATATAGTTTCATATAGTTTTATATAGTTTCATTTAGTTTTATATAGTTTTATATAGTTTTATATAGTATTATATAGTTTCATTTAGTTTTATATAGTTTTATATTGTTTTATTAGTTTTATATAGTTTCATATAGTTTTATATAGTTTTAATACAGTTTTAAAGTTTAATATAGTTCTATATAGTTTTATATAGTTTTATTAGTTTTATATAGTTTTATATTGTTTTATTAGTTTTATATAGTTTTATATAACTTCATATTATTTTATATAGTTTTATATAGTTTTATATAGTTTTATATAGTTTTATATTGTTTTATTAGTTTTATATAGTTTTATATAGTTTTATATAGTTTTATATAGTTTTAATACAGTTTTAAATAGTTTAATATAGTTCTATATAGTTTTATATAGATTTATTAGTTTTATATAGCTTTATACAGTTTTATATAGTTTTATATAGTTTTATATAGTTTTATATACATTTATAAAGTTTTATATTTTATTATACAGTTTTATACAGTTTTATTAGTTTTATATGGTTTTATATAGTTTTATATAGTTTTTATACAGTTTTAAATAGTTTAATATAGTTCTATATAGTTTTATATAGCTTTATAGAGTATTATGTAGTTTTATACAGTTTTATTAGTATTATATAGTTTTATATAGTTCTATATACTTTCATATAGTTTTATATAGTATTATATAGTTTTATACAGTTTTATTAGTATTATAAAGTTTTATATAGTTCTATATAGTTTCATATAGTTTTATTAGTTTTATATAGTTTTATATAGTTTTATATAGTTGCATATAGTTTTATATAGTATTATATAGTTTCATTTAGTTTTATATAGTTTTATATAGCTTTATATAGTATTATATAGTTTCATTTAGTTTTACATTGTTTTATATTGTTTTATTAGTTTTACATAGTTTCATATAGTTTTATATAGTTTTATATAGTTTCATATAGTTTTATATAGTATTATATAGTTTTATATAGTTAAATATAGTTCTATATAGTTTTATATAGTTTTATTAGTTTTATATAGCTTTATACAGTTTTGTATAGATTTATATAGTTTTATATAGTTTTATATACATTTATAAAGTTTTATATTTTATTATACAGTTTTATACAGTTTTTTAATTTTATATAGTTTAATATAGTTTTATATAGTTTCATATAGTTTTATATAGTTTCATTTAGTTTTATATAGTTTTATATAGTTTTATATAGTATTATATAGTTTCATTTAGTTTTATATAGTTTTATGTTGTTTTATTAGTTTTATATAGTTTCATATAGTTTTATATAGTTTTAATACAGTTTTAAATAGTTTAATATAGTTCTATATAGTTTTATATAGTTTTATTAGTTTTATATAGTTTTATATTGTTTTATTAGTTTTATATAACTTCATATAATTTTATATAGTTTTATATAGTTTTATATAGTTTTATATAGTTTTATATAGTTTTATATTGTTTTATTAGTTTTATATAGTTTTATATAGTTTTATATAGTTTTAATACAGTTTTAAATAGTTTAATATAGTTCTATATAGTTTTATATAGTTTTATTAGTTTTATATAGCTTTATACAGTTTTATATAGTTTTATATAGTTTTATACAGTTTTATATACATTTATAAAGTTTTATATTTTATTATACAGTTTTATACAGTTTTATTAGTTTTATATGGTTTTATATAGTTTTATATAGTTTTTATACAGTTTTAAATAGTTTAATATAGTTCTATATAGTTTTATATAGCTTTATAGAGTATTATACAGTTTTATACTGTTTTATTAGTTTTATATGGTTTTATATAGTTTTATATAGTTTTAATACAGTTTTAAGTAGTTTAATATAGTTCTATATAGTTTTATATAGTTTTATTAGTTTTATTAGTTTTATTAGTTTTATTAGTTTTATTAGTTTTATATAGTATTATATAGTTTCACTTAGTTTTATATAGTTTTATATTGGTTTATTAGTTTTATATAGTTTCATATAGTTTTATATAGTTTTATATAGTTTTATATAGTTATATATAGTTTTATACAGTTTTATTAGTTTTATATAGTTTTATATAGTTTTATTAGTTTTATATAGTTTTATATAGTTTTATACAGTTTTATATACTTTTATATAGTTTTATATAGTTTTCTTTGTTTTATATAGTTTTATATAGTTTAATATAGTTTTATATAGTTTCATATAGTTTTATATAGTTTCATTTAGTTTTATATAGTTTTATATAGTTTTATATAGTATTATATAGTTTCATTTAGTTTTATATAGTTTTATATTGTTTTATTAGTTTTATATAGTTTCATATAGTTTTATATAGTTTTAATACAGTTTTAAATAGTTTAATATAGTTCTATATAGTTTTATATAGTTTTATTAGTTTTATATAGTTTTATATTGTTTTATTAGTTTTATATAGTTTTATATAATTTTATATAGTTTTATATAGTTTTATATAGTTTTATTAGTTTTATATAACTTCATATTATTTTATATAGTTTTATATAGTTTTATATAGTTTTATATAAGTTTTATATTGTTTTATTAGTTTTATATAGTTTTATATAGTTTTATATAGTTTTATATAGTTTTAATACAGTTTTAAATAGTTTAATATAGTTCTATATAGTTTTATATAGATTTATTAGTTTTATATAGCTTTATACAGTTTTATATAGTTTTATATAGTTTTATATAGTTTTATATACATTTATAAAGTTTTATATTTTATTATACAGTTTTATACAGTATTATTAGTTTTATATGGTTTTATATAGTTTTATATAGTTTTTATACAGTTTTAAATAGTTTAATATAGTTCTATATAGTTTTATATAGCTTTATAGAGTATTATGTAGTTTTATACAGTTTTATTAGTATTATATAGTTTTATATAGTTCTATATACTTTCATATAGTTTTATATAGTATTATATAGTTTTATACAGTTTTATTAGTATTATAAAGTTTTATATAGTTCTATATAGTTTCATATAGTTTTATTAGTTTTATATAGTTTTATATAGTTTTATATAGTTGCATATAGTTTTATATAGTATTATATAGTTTC
>NW_027475475.1:0-46752 GCF_051020985.1 Nomia melanderi | reverse complement strand
TGTAGTTTGGTATAGTTCTCGATAATTTCATATAGTTTTATTAGTTTTATATAGTTTTAACTAGTTTTATATAGTTCTATATAATTTTATATAGTTTCATATAGTTTTATATAGTTTTATATAGTTTCTTATAATTTTATATAGTTTTATATAGTTTTATATAGTTTTATATAGTTTTATATAGTTTTATATAGTTTTATTAGGTTTAAATCGTTTTATATAATTTTATTAGTTTCATATCGTTTTATAGAGTTATATATAGTTTTATATACTTTTATATGTTTTATATAGTTCTATATAGTTTTATATAGTTTTATATAGTTTTGTTAGTTTTTATAGTTTTATATAGTTTCATATCGTTTTACAATCTTTCGTATTGTTTTATTAGTTTCATAATGTTTTATATAGTTCTATATAGTTTCATATAGTTTAATTAGTTTTATGCAGTTTTATATAGTATTATATAGTTTTATACAGTTTTATATAGTATTATATGGTTTTATATAGTTTTATATAGTTTTATATAGCTTTGTATAGTTTTATACAGTTTTAAATACTTTTATATACTTCTACATATATTTTATATTTTTATATAGTTTTATATAATTTAATATTGTCCTATATAGTTTTATATAGTTTTATATAGTTTTATATGGTTTTATATAGTTTTATATAGTATTATATCGTTTCATATAGTTTCGTATAGTTTTATATAGTTTTATACAGTCTGAAATAGTTTTATATAGTTCCATATCATTTTATATGGTTTCATATAGGATTATATAGTTTTATATAGTTTTGTATAGTTTTATATAGTTTTATATAGTTTTATATATTTTTATATAGTTTTATATAATTTTATATAGTTTTATATAGTTTTATATAGTTTTATGTAGTTTTATATAGTTTCGTATAGTTTTATATAGTTTCATATCGTTTTACAATCTTTTGTATTGTTTTATTTGTTTCATATAGTTTTATGTAGTTCCATATAATTTTATATAGTTTTATATTGCATTATATAGTTATCTATAGTTTTATATAGTTTTACATAGTTTTATATAGTTTTATATAGTTTTATATAGTTTTATATAGTTTTATATAGTTTTATATAGTATTATGTGGTTATATATAGTTTTATATAGTTTTATATAGTTTTATACAGTTTTATATAGTTTCATATCATTTTACAATCTTTTGTTTTGTTTTATTAGTTTCATATTGTTTTATATAGTTCTAACTAGTTTCATATAGTTTTATATATTTGTATATAGTTTCATATAGTTACATAGTTTCATATCGTTTTACAATCTTTTGTTTTGTTTTAGTAGTTTCATATAGTTTTACATAGTTCTATATAGTTTCATATAGTTTTATATAGCTTTAAATAGATTCATATAGTTTTATATAGTTTTATTAGTTTTACATAGTTTTATGTAGCTTCATATAGTATTATACAGTTTTATACAGTTTTATTGGTTTTATGTAGTTTGGTATAATTCTCGATAATTTCATATAGTTTTATGTAGTTTTATGTAGTTTTATATAGTTTTACACAGTTTTAAATAGCTTCATATAGTTCTTTATGATTTTTTATAGTTTTATATAGTTTTATATAGTAACACATTGATTTATACGGTTTTATTAGTGTTATATAGTCTTAAATAGTTCTATATATTTTCATATAGTTTTATTAGTTTTATATAGTTTTATATAGTTTTATATAGTTTTATATAGTTTTATATAGTTTTATATAGTTTTGTATAGTTTTATATAGTTTTATATAGTCTTATATAGTTTTACATAGTTTCATATAGTTTTATATAGTTTTATTTAGTTTTATATACTTTTATGTAGTTTTATATAGTTCTATATAATTTTACATAGTTGTATATAATTTATATAATTTTATATAGTTTTATATAGTTTTATATATTTTTATATAGTTTTATAGAATTCTATATTGTTTTATATAGTTTTTATAGTTCTATATAATTCTATATTGTTTTATATAGTTTTGTATAGTTTTTTACAGTTTTATATAGTTTTGTATAGTTTTATATAGTTTTATGTAGTTTTATATTGCTTTATGTAGTTCTATATAGTTTTGTATAGTTTTATACAGTTTTAAATACTTTTATATACTTCTACATATATTTTATATTTTTATATAGTTTTATATAATTTAATATTGTCCTATATAGTTTTATATAGTTTTATAGTTTTATATAGTTTTATATAGTTTTATATAGTTTTATATAGTTTTCTATATTTTTATATAGTTTGATATAGTTTTACACAGTTTTATTTAGTCCTATTAGTTTTGTATATTTGTATTACTTTTGTATAGTTTTATATAATTTTATATAGTAAGAAAGCCCTGGCGCATAAGTGAGTTATGCAGGCAAGATCTCGGAGCATCAGCGGCAGAGAAAATCTCAGTTACACGGTACCGCACACTCAGGTTTTGTCAAAAATCGAGCATGTATCTACTGATATCTCGGGAGTTATAAGAAATAGTAAGATAAATCAAGCTGCATTTTCTGTTGGAGGACCTGGCGCATGAATGTGTGCAGCAGGAACGACCTCAGACCACCAGCTGCCGAGAAAACCACGCACTCATGGGGCCGGACACTGAGGGTCTGGGAAAAATCCAATATATATCTGGTGATATCTCGGGTGCTATTAGAGATAGCGCGTTAAACCAATGTGCATAGTCTGCAGGAGGCCCTTGCGCATGAATCTGTGCAACAGGAACGACCTCGAACCACCAGGGGCCGAGAAAATTACAGATTTTCGGTATCCGCCACCCAAGGTCATGTAAAAATCCAGCATATATACGGTGCTTTCTCGGGTGTATTACAGATAGCGCGATAAATCAAAGTGCATTGTCTGCAGGAGGCCCTGTCGCATGAATCTGTTCAGCTGGAACGACCACTGGCCACCAGGGGCCGAGAAAATTACAAATTTTCGGTATCCGTCACCCAAGGTCATGTAAAAATCCAGCTTGTATCTGGTGATATCGCGGGTGCCAATAGACATAGCGCTATAGATCAAAGTGCATTGTTTGCAGGAGGCCCTGGCGTATGAATCCGTGCATCCAGAACAACCTCGGACCACCAGGGGCCGAGAAAACCACCGACTCATGGGGCCGGATACTGAGGGTCAGGGTAAAATCCAATATATATCTGGTGATATCTCGGGTGCCAATAGACATAGCTCAATAAATCAAAGTGCATTGGCTGCAAGGGGTCCTGGCGCATGAATCGTCGCAGCGGGATCGACCTCGGACCACCAGGGGCCGAGAAACCACCGGCGCATGGTGCCGGACACCCAAGTTCAGGGAAAAATCCAGGATGTATCTCATGATATCTCGGGTGCTATTAGATATAGCGCAATAAATCGAAGTGCATTGTCTGCAGGAGGCCATGGCGCATGAATCTGTCAGCGGGAATGACCTCGGACCACCAAGGGGCCGAGAAAACCACCGACTCATGGGGCCGGATACGAAGGGTCAGGGAAAAATGCAATATATATCTCTTGATATCTCGGGTGCTATTACAGATAGCGTAATAAATCAAAGTGCCTTGTCTGCAGGATGCCCTGGTGCATGAATCTGTGCTGCTGGAACAACCTCGGACCACCAGGGGCCGTAAAAATTACAGATTTTCGGTATCCGTCATCCAAGGTCATGTAAAGATCCAGCATATATCTGGTGATACCTCGGGTGCTATTACAGATAGCGCGATAAATCAAAGTGTATTGTCTGCAGGAGGCCCTGGCGCATGAATCTGTGCAGCGGGAACAACCTCGCAATACCAGGCGCTGAGAAAACCACCGTCTCATGAGGCCGGACACGCAGGGTCAGGGAAAAATCCAATATATATCTGGTGATATCTCTGGTGCTATTAGAAATAGCACAATAAACCAAAGTGCCTTGTCTGCAGGAGGCCCTGGCGCATGAATCTGTGCACCGGGAATGACCTCGGAACACGAGGGGCCGAGAAAATTACAGATTTTTGGTATCCGTCACCCAAGGTCATGTAAAAATACAGCATATATCTGGTGATATCTCGGGTGCTATTAGAGATAGCGCGATAAATCAACGTGCATTGTCTGCAGAACGCCCAGGCGCATGAATCTGTGCAGCGGGATCGACCTCGGACCACCAGGGGCCGAGAAAACCACCGACACATGGGGCCGGACTGTCAGGTTCAGTGCAATATCCAATATATATCTGGTGATATCTCGGGAGCTATTACAGATAGCGCAATGAATCAAAGTCCATTGTCTGCAGGAAGCCCGGGCGAATGAACCCGTGCAGAGGGAACGGCCTCGGACAACCAGGGGCCGAGAAAACCACAGTCTCATGGGGCAGGACTGTCAGGGTCAGGGAAAGAACCAATATATATCTGGTGATGTCTCGGGTGCTATTAGAGAAAGAGCAATAAATCAAAGTGCATTGTCTGCTGGAGGCCCTGGCGCATGAATCTGTGCAGCAGGATCGACCTCGGACAACCATGGACCGAGAAAACCACCGATGCATGGGGCCGGATACTAAGGGTCAGGGTAAAATCCAATATATATCTGGTGATATCTCGGGCGCTATTAGAGATAGCGCAATAAATCAAAGTGAATTATCTGCAGGGGGCCCTGGCGCATGAATCTGTGCAGCGGGAACGACCTTGGACCACCAGGGGCCGAGAAAACCAGCGACACATGGGGCCGGACACCCAATGTCATGTAAAAATCCAGGATGTATCTGATGATATCTCGGGTGCTATTGGAGATAGCGCGATATATCAAAGTGCATTGTCTGCAGGAGGCCCTGGCGCATGAATCTGTGCAGCGGGAACGACCTCGGACCACCGGGGGCCGAGAAAATTACAGATTTTCGGTGTCCGTCAACCAAAGTCATGTAAAAATCCAGCATATATACGGTGCTTTCTCGGGTGTATTACAGATAGCGCGATAAACCAAACTGCACTGTCTGCAGGAGGCCCTGGCGCATGAATCTGTGCAGCGGGATCGACCTCGAACCAGCAGGGGCCGAGAAAACCACCGTCTTATGGGGCCGGACACTCAGGGTCGGGGAAAAGTTCAATATATATCTGGTGATAACTCGGGTGCTATTATAGATAGCGGAATAAATCAAAGTCCATTGTCCGTAGGTGGCCTTGGCGCATGAATCTGTGCAGCAGGAACGACATCGGACCACCAGGGGCCGAGAAAATTACAGATTTTCGGTATCCGTCACCCAAGGTCATGTAAAAATCCAGCATATATCTGGTGATATCTAGGGTTCTATTACAGATAGCGCGAGAAATCAAACTGCACTGTCTGCAGGAGGCCCTGGCGCATGAATCTGTGCAGCGGGAACGACCTCGGACCACCGGGGGCCGAGAGAATTACAGATTTTCGGTGTCCGTCACCCAAAGTCATGTAAAAATCCAGCATATATACGGTGCATTCTCGGGTGTATTACAGATAGCGCGATAAATCAAAGTGCATTGCCTGCAGGAGGCCCGGGCGCATGAATCTGTGCAGCAGGAACGACATCGGACCACCAGGGGCCGAGAAAATTACAGATTTTCGGTATCCGTCACCCAATGTCATGTAAAAATCCAGCATATATCTGGTGATATCTAGGGTTCTATTACAGATAGCGCGATAAATCAAACTGCACTGTCTGCAGGAGGCCCTGGCGCATGAATCTGTGCAGCAGGAGCGCCCTCGGACCTCCAGGGGCCGAGAGAGCCACCGACACATGGGGCCGGACACACAAGTTCATGTAAAAATCCAGGATGTATCTGATCATATCTCGGGTGCTATTAGAGATAGCGCAATAAATCAAAGTGAATTATATGCAGGAGGCCCTGGCGCATGAATCTGTGCAGCGGGAACGACCTCGGACCACCGGGGGCCGAGAAAATTACAGATTTTCGGTGTCCGTCACCCAAAGTCATGTAAAAATCCAGCATATATACGGTGCATGCTCGGGTGTATTACAGATAGCGAGATAAATCAAAGTGCATTGCCTGCAGGAGGCCCGGGCGCATGAATCTGTGCAGCAGGAACGACATCGGACCACCAGGGGCCGAGAAAATTACAGATTTTCGGTATCCGTCACCCAATGTCATGTAAAAATCCAGCATATATCTGGTGATATCTCAGGTGCTATTACAGATAGCGCAATAAACCGAAGTGTATTGTCTGCAGGAGGCACTGGCGCATGCATCTGTGCATCGGGAATGACCTCGGACCACCAGGGGCCGAGAAAATCACCGTCTCCTGAGGCCGGACACTCAGGGTCAGGGAAAAATCCAAAATATATCTGGACATATCTCGGGTGCTATTAGAGATAGCGCGATAAATCAAAGTGCATTGCCTGTAGGAGGCCCGGGCGCATGAATCTGTGCAGCAGGAACGACATCGGACCACCAGGGGCCGAGAAAATTACAGATTTTCGGTATCCGTCACCCAATGTCATGTAAAAATCCAGCATATATCTGGTGATATCTAGGGTTCTATTACAGATAGCGCGATAAATCAAACTGCACTGTCTGCAGGAGGCCCTGGCGCATGAATCTGTGCAGCGGGATAGACCTCGGACCACCAGGGGCTGAGAAAATTACAGATTTTCGGTGTCCGTCAACCAAAGTCATGTAAAAATTCAGCATATATCTGGTGATATCTCAGGTGCTATTACAGATAGCGCAATAAACCGAAGTGTATTGTCTGCAGGAGGCACTGGCGCATGCATCTGTGCATCGGGAATGACCTCGGACCACCAGGGGCCGAGAAAATCACCGTCTCCTGAGGCCGGACACTCAGGGTCAGGGAAAAATCCAAAATATATCTGGACATATCTCGGGTGCTATTAGAGATAGCGCGATAAATCAAAGTGCATTGCCTGTAGGAGGCCCGGGCGCATGAATCTGTGCAGCAGGAACGACATCGGACCACCAGGGGCCGAGAAAATTACAGATTTTCGGTATCCGTCACCCAATGTCATGTAAAAATCCAGCATATATCTGGTGATATCTAGGGTTTTATTGCAGATAGCGCGATAAATCAAACTGCACTGTTTGCAGGAGGCCCTGGCGCATGAATCTGTGCAGCAGGTGCGCCGGACACCCAAGTTCATGTAAAAATCCAGGATGTATCTGATGATATCTCGGGTGCTATTAGAGATAGCGCGATAAATCGGAGTGCATTGTCTGCAGGAGTCCCTGGCGCATGAATCTGTGCAGCTTGTACGACCTCGGACCACTAGGGGCCGAGAAAACCACCGTCTCATGGGTCCGGACACTCAGGGTCGGGGAAAAATCACATATATATCTGGTGATATCTCGGGTGCTATTAGAGATAGCGCAATAAACCAAAGTGAATTATCTGCAGGAGGCCCGGGCGCATGAATCTGTGCAGCGGGAACGACCTCGGACCTCCAGGAGCCGAGAAAATTACAGATTTTCGGTGTCCACCACCCAAAACCATGTAAAAATCCAACATATATATGGTGCTTTCTCGGGTGCAATTACAGATAGAGCGATAAATGAAAGTGAATTATCTGCAGGAAGCCCTGGCGCATGCTTCTGTGCAGCGGGAACGACCTCGGACCACCAGAGGCCGAGAAAACCACCGTCTCATGGGGCCGGACACTCAGGGTCGGGGAAAAGTCCAATATATATATGGTGATATCTCGGGTGCTATTAGAGATAGCGCAATAAACCAAAGTGAATTATCTGCAGGAGGCCCTGGCGCATGAATCTGTGCAGCGGGACCGACCTCGGATCACCAGGGTCCGAGAAAACCACCGTCTCATGGGGCCGGACACTCAGGGTCAGCGTAAAATCCAATATATATCTGGTGATATCTCGGGTGCTATTACAGATATCGCAATAAATCAAACTGCATTGTCTGTACGAGGCCCTGGCGCATGAATCTGTGCAGCTGGTACAACCTCGGGCCACCAGGGGCTGAGAAAACCACCGACACATGGGGCCGGACGCTCAGGCTCAGGGAAAAATCCAACATATATCTGGTGATATCTCGGGTGCTATTAGAGATAGCCCAATAAATCAAAGTGCATTGTCTGTAGGAGGCCCTGGCGCATGAATCTGTGCAGCTGGTACGACCTCGGACCACCAGGGGCCGAGAAAAGTACAGATTTTCGGTGTCCGTCACCCAAAGTCATGTAAAAATCCAGCATATATACGGTGCTTTCTCGGGTGTACTACAGATAGCGCGATAAACCAAAGTGTATTGTCTGCAGGAGGCCCTGGGGCATGCATCTGTGCAGCGGGAATGACCTCGGACCACCAGGGGCCGAGAAAACCACCGTCTCCTGAGGCCGGACACTCAGGGTCAGGGAAAAATCCAAAATATATCTGGACATATCTCGGGTGCTATTAGAGATAGCGCGATAAATCAAAGTGCATTGCCTGTAGGAGGCCCGGGCGCATGAATCTGTGCAGCTGGAACGACATAGGACCACCAGGGGCCGAGAAAATTACAGATTTTCGGTATCCGTCACCCAATCTCATGTAAAAATCCAGCATATATCTGGAGATATCTAGGGTTTTATTACAGATAGCGCGATAAATCTAACTGCACTGTCTGCAGGAGGCCCTGGCGCATGAATCTGTGAAGCAGGAACGACAGCGGACCTCCAGGGGCCGAGAAAATTACAGATTTTCGGTGTCCGTCACCCAAAGTCATGTAAAAATTCAGCATATATCTGGTGATATCTCAGGTGCTATTACAGATAGCGCGATAAATCAAAGTGCATAGTCTGCGGGAAGCCCTGCCGCATGAATCTGTGCAGCGGGAACGACCTCGGACCACCAGAGGCCGAGAAAACCACGGTCTCATGGGGCCGGACACTCTGGATCAGGGATTAATATGGCATAAATCTGGTGATATCTAGGGTGCTTTTAGAGATAGCGCTATAAATCAAAGTTCATTGTCTGCAGCAAGCCCTGGCGCGTGAATCTGCAGTGGGATCGACCTCGGACCATCAGGGGCCGAAAAAATTACAGATTTTCGGTACCCGTCACCCAAGGTCATGTAAAAATCCAGCATATATCTGGTGATATCTTGGGTACTATTGCAGATTGCGCGGTAAATCAAAGTGCATTGTCTGCAGGAAGCCCTGGCTCATGAATCTGTGTAGCGGCAACGACATCGGACCACCAGGGGCCGAGAAAACCACCGTCTCATGGGGCCGGACACTCAGGGTCAGGGTAAAATACTATATATTTCTGGTTATATCTCGTGTGCTATTACCGATAGCGCAATAAACCAAAGTGTATTGTCTGTAGGAGGCCCTGGCGCATGATTCTGTGCAGCGGGAACGACCTCGGGCCACCAGGGGCCGAGAAAATCACCGTCTCATGGGGCCGGACTGTCAGGGTCAGGGAAAAATCCAATATATATCTGGTGATATCTCGGGTGCTATTATAGATAGCGCAATAAACGAAACTGAATTATCTGCAGGAGGCCCTGGCGCATGCATCTGTGCAGCGGGAACGACCTCGGACCGCCAGGGGCCGAGAAAACCACCGACACATGGGGACGGACACTTAGAGTCAGGGAAAAATCCAATATATATCTGGTGATATCTCGGGTGCTATTACAGATAGCGCATTAAACCAAAGTGCATTGTCTGTAGGCGGCCCTGGCGCATGAATCTGTGCAGCGGGAACGACCTCGGACCACCAGGGACCGAGAAAACCACCATCTCATGGGGCCGGACACTCAGGGTCTGGGGAAAATCCAATATATATCTGGTGATATCTCGCGTGCCATTAGAGACTGCGCAATAAACCAAAGTGAATTATCTGCAGGAAGCCCTGGCGCATGCATCTGTGTAGCGGGAACGACCTCGGACCACCAGGGGCCGAGACAACCACCGTCTCATGGGGCCGGACACTCAGGGTCAGGGAAAAATCAAATATATATCTGGTGAAATCTCGGGTGCTATTACAGATAGCGCAATAAATCAAAGTGCATTGTCTGTAGGAGGCCCTGGCGCATGAATCTGTGCAGCGGGTACGACCTCGGACCACCAGGGGCCGAGAAAACCACCGTCTCATGGGGCCGGAAACTCAGGGTCAGGGAAAAATCCAATATATATCTGGTGATATCTCGGGTGCTATTACAGATAGCGCAATAAACCAAGGTGAATTATTTGCAGGAGGCCCTGGCGCATGAATCTGTGCAGCGGGAACGACCTCGGACCACCAGGGGCCGAGAAAACCACCGTCTCATGGGACCGGACACTCAGGGTCAGGGAAAAACCCAATATGTATCTGGTGATATCTCGGGTGCTATTACAGATAGCGCAATAAATCAAAGTGCATTGTCTGTAGGAGGCCCTGGCGCATGAATCTGTGCCGCGGGAACGACCTCGGACCGCCAGGGGCCGAGAAAACCACAGTCTCATGGGGCCGGACACTCAGGGTCAGGGGAAAATCCAATATATATCTGGTGATATCTCGGGTGCTATTAGAAATAGCGCAATAAATCAAAGTGCATTGTCTGCAGGAAGCCCTGGCCCACGAATCTGTGGAGCAGGACCGAGCTCGGACCACCAGGGTCGAGAAAATTACAGATATTCGGAATTCGTCACCCAAGGTCATGTAAAAATCCAGCATATATCTGGTGATATCTCGGGTGCTATTAGAGATAGCGCAATAAACGAAACTGAATTATCTGCAGGAGCACCTGGCGCATGCATCTCTGCAGCGGGAACGACCTCGGACCACCAGGGGCCGAGAAAATTACAGATTTTCGGTATCCGTCATCCAAAGTCATGTAAAAATCAAGCATATATATGGAGCTTTCTCGGGTGCTATTACAGATAGCGCGATAAATCAAAGTGCATTGTCTGTAGCAGGCCCTGGCGCATAAATCTGTGCAGCAGGAACGACCTCGAACCACCAGGGGCCGAGAAAACCACCGTCTCATGGGGCCGGACACTCAGGGTCGGGGAAAAATCCAATATATATCTGGTGATATCTCGGGTGCTATTAGAGATAGCGCAATAATCCAAAGTGAATTATCTGCAGGAGGCCCTGGCGCATGAATCTGTGCAGCGGGAACGACCTCGGACAACCAGGGGCCGAGAAAACCACCGTCTCATGGGGCCGGACACTCAGGGTCAGGGAAAAATCCAATATATAATTGGTGATATCTCGGGTGCTATTAGAGATAGCGCAACAAACCAACGTGAATTATCTGCAGGGGACCCCGGCGCATGAATCTGTGCAGTGGGACCGACCTCGGACCACCAGGGGCCGAGAAAACCACCGTCTCATGGGGCCGGACCCTCAGGGTCAGGGGAAAATCCAATATATATCTGGTGATATCTCGGGTGCTATTAGAGATAGCGCAATAAACCAACGTGAATTATCTGCAGGAGGCCCTGGCGCATGAATACGTGCAGCGGGAACGACCTCGGACCACCAGGGGCCGAGAAAACCACCGTCTCATGGGGCCGGAAACTCAGGGTCATGGAAAAATCCAATATATATCTGGTGATATCTCGGGTGCTATTAGAGATAGCGCAATAATCCAAAGTGAATTGTCTGCAGGAGGCCCTGGCGCATGAATCTGTGCAGCGGCAACGACCTCGGACCACCAGGGGCCGAGAAAATCACCGTCTCATGGGGCCGGACTGTCAGGGTCCGGCAAAAATCCAATATATATCTGGTGATATCTCGGGTGCTATTAGAGATAGCGCAATAAATCAAAGTGCATTGTCTTTAGGAGGCCCTGGCGCATGAATCTGTGCAGCAGGAACGACATCGGACCACTAGGGGCCGAGAAAACCACCGTCTCCTGGGGCCGGACTCTCAGGGTCGGTTGAAAAATTCAATATATCTGGTGATATCTCGGGTGCCCTTACAGATAGCGCACTAAACCAAGGTGAATTATCTGCAGCGGGTACCTGGTGCATAAATCTGTGCAGCGGCAACGACCTCGGACCACCAGGGGCCGAGAAAACCACCGACACATGGGGCCGCACACGCAAGTTCATGTAAAAAACCAGGCTGTATCTGATGATATCTCCGGTGCTATTAGAGATAGCGCAATAAACCAAAGTGCATTGCCTGTAGGAGGCCCTGGCGCATGAATCTGTTCAGCGGGAACGACATCGGACCACCAGGGGCCGAGAAAATCACCGTCTCATGGGGCCGGACTGTCAGGGTCAGGGAAAAATCCAATATATATCTGGTGATATCTCGGGTGCTATTAGAGATAGCACAATAAACCGAAGAGAATTGTCTGCAGGAGGCCCTGGCGCATGAATCTGAGCAGCGGGAACGACCTCGGGCGTCAAGGGGTCCAGAAAATTACAGATGTTCGGTATATGTCACCCATGGTCATGTAAAAATCCAGCATATATCTGGTGACATCTCGGGTGCTATTACAGATAGCGCGATAAATCAAAGTGCATTATCTGTAGCAGGCCCTGGCGCATAAATCTGTGCAGCAGGAACGACCTCGAACCACCAGGGGCCGAGAAAACCACCGTCACATGGGGCCGGACACTCAGGGTCGGGGAAAAATCCAATATATATCTGGTGATATCTCGGGTGCTATTAGAGATAGCGCAATAATCCAAAGTGAATTATCTGCAGGAGGCCCTGGCGCATGAATCTGTGCAGCGGGAACGACCTCGGACCACCAGGGGCCGAGAAAACCACCGTCTCATGGGGCCGGACACTCAGGGTCAGGGAAAAATCCAATATATAATTGGTGATATCTCGGGTGCTATTAGAGATAGCGCGATATATCGAAGTGCATTGTATGCAGGAGCGCCTAGCGCATGAATCTGTGCAGCGAGATCGACCTCGGACCACCAGGGGCCGAGAAAACCACCGTCTCATGGGGCCGGACACTCGGGGTCGGGGAAAAATCCAATATATATCTGGTGCTATCTCGGGTGCTATTACAGATAGCGCAATAAATCAAAGTGCATTGTCTGTAGGAGGCCCTGGCGCATGAATCTGTGCAGCGGGAACGACCTCGGACCACCAGGGGCCGAGAACATCACCGTCTCGTGGGGCAGGACTGTCAGGGTCAGGGAAAAATCCAACATATATCTGGTGATATCTCGGGTGCTACTACAGATAGCGCAATGCACCAAAGTGCATTGTCTGTAGGAGGCGCTGGCGCATGAATCTGTGTAGCGGGAACGACCTCGTACCACCAGGGGCCGAGAAAACCACCGTCCCATGGGGCCGGACACTCAGGGTCAGGGGAAAATCCAATATATATCTGGTGATATCTCGGGTGCTATTACAGATAGCGCGATAAATCAAAGTGCTTTGTCTGCGAGAGGCCCTGGCGAATGAATCTGTGTAGCAGGAACGACCTCGGACCACCAGGGGCCGAGAAAACCACCGTCACATGGGGCCGGACACTCAGGGGCAGGGGAAAATCCAATATATATCTGGTGATATCTAGGGTGCTATTAGAGATAGCGCAATAAACCAAAGTGAATTATCTGCAGGAGGCCCTGTCGCATGAATCTGTGCAGCGGGAACGACCTCGGACCACCAGGGGCCGAGAAAACCACCGTCTCATGGGGCCGGACACTCAGGGTCAGGGATAAATCCAATATATATCTGGTGATATCTCGGTGGAAATTAGAGATAGCGCAATAAACCAAAGTGAATTATCTGCATGAGGCCCTGGCTCATGAATCTGTGCAGAGGAAACGACCTCGGACCACCAGGGGCCGAGAAAACCACCGTCTCATGGGGCCGGACACTCAGGGTCAGGGAAAAATCCAATATATATCTGGTGATATCTCGGGTGCTATTACAGATAGCGCAAAAAATCAAAGTGCATTGTCTGTAGGAGGCCCTGGCGCATGAGTCTGTGCAGCGTGAACGACCTCGGACCACCAGGGGCCGAGAAAACCACAGTCTCATGGGGCCGGACACTCAGGGTCTGGGGAAAATACAATATATATCTGGTGATATCTCGGGTGCTATTAGAGATAGCGCAATAATCCAAAGTGAATTATCTGCAGGAGGCCCTGGCGCATGAATCTGTGCAGCGGGAACGACCTCGGACCACCAGGGGCCGAGGAAACCACAGTCTCATGGGGCCGGACACACATGGTCAGGGGAAAATCCAATATATATCTGGTGATATCTCGGGTGCTATTACAGATAGCGCAATAAATCAAAGTGCATTATCTGCAGGAGTGCCTGGCGCATGAATCTTCGCAGCGTTATCGACCTCGGACCACCAGGGTCCGAGAAAACCACCGACACATGGGGCCGGACATGCAGGGTCAGGGAACAATCCAATATATATCAGGTGATATCTCGGGTGCTATTAGAGATAGCGCAATAAATCAAAGTGCATTGTCTGTAGGAGGCCCTGGCGCATGAACCTGTGCAGCGGGTACGATCTCGGACCACCAGGGGCCGAGAAAACCACAGTCTCATGGGCCCGGACACTCAGGGTCAGGGGAAAATCCAATATATATCTGGTGATATCTCGGGTGCTATTAGAGATAGCGCAATAAACGAAAGTGAATTATCTGCAGGGGGCCCTGCCGCATGAATCTGCGCAGCGGGAACGTCCTCGGAGCACCAGGGGCCGAGAAAACCACCGTCTCATGGGGCCGGACACTCAGGGACAGGGGAAAATCCAATATATATCTGGTGATATCTAGGGTGCTATTAGAGATAGCGCAATAAACCAAAGTGAATTATCTGCAGGAGGCCCTGTCGCATGCATCTGTGCAGCGGGAACGACCTCTGACCACCAGGGACCGAGAAAACCACAGTCTCATGGGGCCAGACACTCAGGGTCAGGGAAAAATCCAATATATAACTGGTGATATCTCGGGTGCTATTAGAGATAGCGCAATAAACCAAAGTGTATTATCTGCAGGGGACGCTGGCGCATGAATCTGTGCAGCGGGAACGACCTCGGACCACCAGGGGCCGAGAAAACCACCGGCTCGTGGGGCCAGACACTCAGGGTCGGGGAAAAATCCAATATATATCTGGTGATATCTCGGGTGCTATTAGAGATAGCGCAATGAACCAAAGTGCATTGTCCGTATCAGGCCCTTGCGCATGAATCTGGGCAGCAGGAACGACCTCGGACCACCAGGGGCTGAGAAAATTACAGATGTTCGGTATCCGTCACCCAAGGTCATGTAAAAATCCAGCATATATCAGGTGATATCTCGGGTGCTATTACAGATAGCGCGATAAATCAAATTGCATGGTCTGTAGCAGGCCCTGGCGCATGAATCTGGGTAGCAGGAACGACCTCGGACCGCCACGGGCCGAGAAAATTACAGATGATCGGTATCCGTCACCCATGGTCATGAAAAAATCCAGCATATATCTGGTGACATCTCGGGTGCTATTACAGATAGCGCGATAAATCAATGTGCATTGTCTGTAGCATTCCCTGGCGCATGAATCTGTGCAGCGGGAACGACCTCGGACCACCAGGGGCCGAGGAAACCACAGTCTCATGGGGCCGGACACACATGGTCAGGGGAAAATCCAATATATATCTGGTGATATCTCGGGTGCTATTACAGATAGCGCAATAAATCAAAGTGCATTATCTGCAGGCGTGCCTGGCGCATGAATCTGCGCAGCGGGATCGACCTCGGACCACCAGGGTCCGAGAAAACCACCGACACATGGGGCCGGACACTCAGGGTCAGGGAACAATCCAATATATATCAGGTGATATCTCGGGTGTTATTAGAGATAGCGCAATAAATCAAAGGGCATTGTCTGTAGGAGGCCCTGGCGCATGAACCTGTGTAGCAGGAACGACCTCGGACCACCAGGGGCCGAGAAAACCACCGTCACATGGGGCCGGACACTCAGGGGCAGGTGAAAATCCAATATATATCTGGTGATATCTAGGGTGCTATTAGAGATAGCGCAATAAACCAAAGTGAATTATCTGCAGGAGGCCCTGGCGCATGCATCTGTGCAGCGGGAACGACCTCTGACCACCTGGGACCGAGAAAACCACCGTCTCATTGGGTCGGACACTCAGGGTCAGGGAAAAATCCAATATATATCAGGTGATATCTCGGGTGCTATTAGAGATAGCGCAATAAATCAAAGTGCATTGTCTGTAGGAGGCCCTGGCGCATGAACCTGTGCAGCGGGTACGATCTCGGACCACCAGAGGCCGAGAAAACCACAGTCTCATGGGCTCGGACACTCAGGGTCAGGGGAAAATCCAATATATATCTGGTGATATCTCGGGTGCTATTAGAGATAGCGCAATAAACAAAAGTGAATTATCTGCAGGGGGCCCTGCCGCATGAATCTGCGCAGCGGGAACGACCTCGGAGCACCAGGGGCCGAGAAAACCACCGTCTCATGGGGCCGGACACTCAGGATCAGGGAAAAATCCAATATATATCTGGTGATATCTCGGGTGCTATTACAGATAGCGCGATAAATCAAAGTGCTTTGTCTGCGAGAGGCCCTGGCGAATGAATCTGTGTAGCAGGAACGACCTCGGACCACCAGGGGCCGAGAAAACTACCGTGACATGGGGCCGGACACTCAGGGGCAGGGGAAAATACAATATATATCTGGTGATATCTAGGGTGCTATTAGAGATAGCGCAATAAACCAAAGTGAATTATCTGCAGGAGGCCCTGGAGCATGCATCTGTGCAGCGGGAACGACCTCTGACCACCACGGACCGAGAAAACCACCGTCTCATTGGGTCGGACACTCAGGGTCAGGGAAAAATCCAATATATATCAGGTGATATCTCGGGTGCTATTAGAGATAGCGCAATAAATCAAAGTGCATTGTCTGTAGGAGGCCCTGGCGCATGAACCTGTGCAGCGGGTACGATCTCGGACCACCAGGGGCCGAGAAAACCACAGTCTCATGGGCTCGGACACTCAGGGTCAGGGGAAAATCCAATATATATCTGGTGATATCTCGGGTGCTATTAGAGATAGCGCAATAAACAAAAGTGAATTATCTGCAGGAGGCCCTGCCGCATGAATCTGCGCAGCGGGAACGACCTCGGAGCACCAGGGGCCGAGAAAACCACCGTCTCATGGGGCCGGTCACTCAGGGACAGGGGAAAATCCAATATATATCTGGTGATATCTAGGGTGCTATTAGAGATAGCGCAATAAACCAAAGTGAATTATCTGCAGGAGGCCCTGGCGCATGCATCTGTGCAGCGGGAACGACCTCTGACCACCAGGGACCGAGAAAACCACCGTCTCATTGGGCCGGACACTCAGGGTCAGGGAAAAATCCAATATATAACAGGTGATATCTCGGGTGCTATTAGAGATAGGGCAATAAACCAAAGTGTATTATCTGAAGGGGACGCTGGCGCATGAATCTGTGCAGCGGGAACGACCTCGGACCACCAGGTGCCGAGAAAACCACCGGCTCGTGGGGCCAGACACTCAGGGTCGGGGAAAAATCCAATATATATCTGGTGATATCTCGGGTGCTATTAGAGATAGCGCAATGAACCAAAGTGCATTGTCCGTATCAGGCCCTTGCGCATGAATCTGGGCAGCAGGAACGACCTCGGACCACCAGGGGCTGAGAAAATTACAGATGTTCGGTATCCGTCACCCAAGGTCATGTAAAAATCCAGCATATATCAGGTGATATCTCGGGTGCTATTACAGATAGCGCGATAAATCAAAGTGCATGGTCTGTAGCAGGCCCTGGCGCATGAATCTGGGCAGCAGGAACGACCTCGGACCTCCAGGGGCCCAGAAAATTACAGATGTTCGGTATCCGTCACCCATGGTCATGAAAAAATCCAGCATATATCTGGTGACATCTCGGGTGCTATTACAGATTGCGCGATAAATCACAGTGCATGGTCTGTAGCAGGCCCTGGCGCATGAGTCTGTGCAGCGGGAACAACCTCGGACCACCAGGGGCCGAGAAAACCACAGTCTCATGGGGCGGGACACACATGGTCAGGGGAAAATCCAATATATATCTGGTGATATCTCGGGTGCTATTAGAGATAGCGCAATAATCCAAAGTGAATTATCTGCAGGAGGCCCTGGCGCATGAATCTGTGCAGCTGGAACGACCTCGGACAACCAGGGGCCGAGAAAATCACCGTCTCATGGGGCCGGACACTCAGGGTCAGGGGAAAATCCAATATATATCTGGTGATATCTCGGGTGCTATTAGAGACAGCGAAATAATCCAAAGTGAATTATCTGCAGGAGGCTCTGTCGCATGAATCTGTGCACCGGGAACGACCTCGGACCACCAGGGGCCGAGAAAACCACCGTCTCATGGGGCCGGACACTCAGGGTCAGGGAAAAATCCAATATATAACTGGTGATATCTCCGGTGCTATTAGAGATAGCGCAATAAACCAAAGTGTATTATCTGCAGGGGACGCTGGCTCATGAATCTGTGCAGCGGGAACGACCTCGGACCACCAGGGGCCGAGAAAACCAGCGGCACGTGGGGCCAGACACTCAGGGTCGGGGAAAAATCCAATATATATCTGGTGATATCTAGGGTGCTATTAGAGATAGCGCAATGAACCAAAGTGCATTGTCCGTATCAGGCCCTTGCGCATGAATCTGGGCAGCAGCAACGACCTCGGACCACCAGGGGCTGAGAAAATTACAGATGTTCGGTATCCGTCACCCAAGGTCATGTAAAAATCCAGCATATATCTGGTGATATCTCGGGTGCTATTACAGATTGCGCGATAAACCAAAGTGAATTATCTGCAGGGGGCCCTGGCGCATGAACTTGTGCAGCGGGAACGACCTCGGACCACCAGGGGCCGAGAAAACCACCGACACATGGTGCCGGACACCCAAGTTCATGTAAAAATCCAGGATGTATCTGATGATATCTCGGGTGCTATTAGAGATAGCGCCATAAACCAAAGTGCATTGTCTGTAGGAGGCCCTGGCGCATGAATCTGTGCAGCGGGAACGACCTCGGATCAACAGGGAGCGAGAAAACCACCGACACATGGGGCCGGACACTCAGGGACAGGGAAAAATCCAATATATATGTGGTGATATCTCGGGTGCTATAAGAGATAGCGCAATGAACCAAAGTGAATTATCTGTAGGAGGCCCTGGCGCATGTATCTGTTGCAGCGGGATCGACCTCGGACCACCAGGGGCCGAGAAAACCACCGTCTCATGGGGACGATCTGTCAGGGTCAGGGAAAAATCCATTATATATCGGGTGATATCGCGGGTGCTATTAGAGATAGCGCAATAAACCAAAGTGCATTGTCTGCAGGAGGCCCTGGCGCATGAATCTGTGCAGCGGGAACGACCTCGGACCACCAGGGGCCGAGAAAATCACCGTCTCATGGGGCCGGACTGTCAGGGTCAGGGAAAAATCCAATATATATCTGGTGATATCTCGGGTGCTATTACAGATAGCGGAATAAATCAAAGTGCATTGTCTGTAGGAGGCCCTGGCGCATGAATCTGTGCAGCGGGATCGACCTCGGACCACCACGCGCCGAGAAAACCACCGACACATGGGGCCGGACACTCAGGGTCGGGGAAAAATTCAGTATATATCTGGTGATATCTCGGGTGCTCTTACAGATACCGCACTAAAACAAAGTGAATTATATGCAGGGGGCCCCGGCGCATGAATCTGTGCAGCGGGAACGAGCTCGGACCACCAGGGGCCGAGAAAATTACAGATATTCGGAATCCGTCGCCCAAGGTCATGTAAAAATCCAGCATACATCTGTTGATATCTCGGGTGCTATTAGAGATAGCGCAAAAAATCAAAGTGAATTGTCTGTAGGAGGCCCTGGCGCATGTAGCTGTGCAGCGGGAACGACCTCGGACCACCAGGGGCCGAGAAAACTAGTCTCATGGGGCCGGACACTCAGGGTCAGGGAAAAATCCAATATATATCTGTTGATATCTCGGGTGCTATTAGAGATAATGCGATAAATCAAAGTGCATTGTCTGTAGGAGGCCCTTGCGCATGAATCTGTGCAGCAGGAACGACCTCGGACCACCAGGGGCCGAGAAAACAACAGTCTCATGGGGCCGGACACTCAGTGTCAGGGGAAAATCCAATATATATCTGGTGATATCACGGGTGCTATTACAGATAGCGCAATAAATCAAAGTGAATTATCTGCTGGAGGCCCTGGCGCATGAATATGTGCAGCGGGAACGACCTCGGACCACCAGTGTCCGAGAAAGCCACGGTCTCATGGGGCCGGACACTCAGGGTCGGGAAAAAGTCCAATATATATCTGGTGATATCTCGGGTGCTATTAGAGACAGCGCAATAAACCAAAGTGAATTATCTGCAGGATGCCCTGGCGCATGAATCTCTGCAGCGGGATCGACCTCGGATCACCAGGGGCCGAGAAAATTACAGATATTCGGAATCCGTCACCCATGGTCATGTAAAAATCCAGCATATATCTGGTGATATCTCGGGTGCTAATACAGATTGCGCGATAAATCAAAGTGCATTGTCTGCAGGAAGCCCTGGCGCATGAATCTTTGTAGCGGGAACGATCTCGGACAACCAGGGCCCGAGAAAACCACCAACTGATGGGTCCGGATACTAACGGTCAGGTAAAAATACAATATATATCTGGTGATACCTCGGGTGCTATTAGAGATGACGCAATAAACCACAGTGCATTGTCTGTAGGAGGCCCTAGCGCATGAATCTGAGCAGCAGAAACGACTTCGAAACACCAGGGGCCGAGAAAATTACAGATTTTCGGTATCCGTCACCCAATGTCATGTAAAAATCCAATATATATATGGTGCTTTCCCGGGTGCTATTACAGATAGCGCACTAAACCAAAGTGAATTATCTGCAGGGGGCCCCGGTGCATGAATCTGTGCAGCGGGAACGAGCTCGGACCACCAGGGGCCGAGAAAACCACCGTCTCATGGGGTCGGACACTCAGGGTCAGGGAAAAATCCAATATATATCTGGTGATATCTCGGGTGCTATTAGAGATAGCGCTATAAACCAAAGTGAATTATCTGCAGGAGGCCCGGGCGCATGAATCTGTGCAGCGGGAACAAACTCGGACCACCTGGGGCCGAGAAAATCACCGTCTCATGGGGCCGGACTGTCAGGGTCAGGGAAAAATCCAATATATAACGGGTGATATCTCGGGTGCCATTACAGATAGCGCAATAAATCAAAGTGCCTTGTCTGTAGGAAGCCCTGGCGCATGAATCTGTGCAGCGGGATCGACCTCGGACCACCAGGGGCCGAGAAAACTACCGTCTCATGGGGCCGGACACTCAGGGTCATGGAAAAATCCAATATATATCTGGTGATATCTCGGGTGCTATTAGAGATAGCGCAATAAACCAAAGTGCATTGTCTGCAGGAGGTTCTGGCGCATGAATCTGTGCAGCGGGAACGACCTAGGACAACCAGGGGCCGAGAAAATCACTGTCTCATGGGGCCTAACTGTCAGGGTCAGGGAAAAATCCAATATATAACGGGTGATATCTCGGGTGCCATTACAGATAGCGCAATAAATCAAAGTGCCTTGTCTGTAGGAAGCCCTGGCGCATGAATCTGTGCAGCGGGATCGACCTCGGACCACCAGGGGCCGAGAAAACTACCGTCTCATGGGGCCGGACACTCAGGGTCATGGAAAAATCCAATATATATCTGGTGATATCTCGGGTGCTATTAGAGATAGCGCAATAAACCAAAGTGAAATATCTGCAGGAGGCCCTGGCGCATGAATCTGTGCAGCAGGAACGACCTGGGACCACCAGGGGCCGAGAAAACCACCGTCTCATGGGGTCGGACACTCAGGGTCAGGGAAAAATCCAATATATGTCTGGTGATTTCTCGGGTGCTATTACAGATAGCGGAATAAATCAAAGTGCATTGTCTGTAGAAGGCCCTGGCGCATGAATCTGTGCAGCTGGATCGACCTCGGACCACCAGGCGCCGAGAAAACCACCGACACATGGGGCCGGACACTCAGGGTCGGGGAAAAGGTCAGTATATATCTGGTGATATCTCGGGTGCTCTTACAGATAGCGCACTAAAACAAAGTGAATTATCTGCAGGGGGCCTCGGTGCATGAATCTGTGCAGCGGGAACGAGCTCGGACCACCAGGGGCCGAGAAAACCACCGTCTCATGGGGTCGGACACTCAGGGTCAGGGAAAAATCCAATATATATCTGGTGATATCTCGGGTGCTCTTACAGATAGCGCAATAAATCAAAGTGCATTGCCTGTAGGAGGCCCTGTCGCATGAATCTGTGCAGCGGGAACGACCTTGGACAACCAGGTGCCGAGAAAACCACCGTCACATGGGGCCGGACACTCAGGGTCAGTGGAAAATCCAATATATATCTGGTGATATCTCGGGTGCTATTACTGATAGCGCAATAAACCAAAGTGAATTGTCTGCAGGAAGCCCTGGCGCATGAATCTGTTCAGCGGGATCGACCTCGGACCACGAGGGACCGAGAAAACCATCGACACATGGGGCCGGACTCTCCGGGTCAAGGAAAAATCCAATATATATCTGGTGATATCTCGGGTGCTATTAGAGATAGCGCAATAAATCAAAGTGCATTGTCTGTAGGAGGCCCTGGCGCATGAATCTGTGCAGCGGGATCGACCTCGGACCACCAGGGGCCGAGAAAACCACCGACACTTGGGGCCGTACACTCAGGGTCAGGGGAAAATCCAATATATATCTGGTGATATCTCCGGTGCTATTAGAGATAGCGCAATAAACAAAAATGAATTATCTGCAGGAGGCCCTGGCGCATGAATCTCTGCAGCGGGAACGACCTCGGACCACCAGGGGCCGAGAAAACCACCGTCTCATGGGGCCGGACACTCAGGGTCAGGGGAAAATCCAATATATATCTGGTGATATCTCGGGTGCTATTAGAGATAGCGCGATATATCAAAGTGCATTGTCTGCAGGAGGCCCTGGCGCATGAATCTGTGCAGCGGGAACGACCTCGGACCACCAGGGGTCGAGAAAACCACCTACGTATGGGGCCGGACACACAAGGTCATGTAAAAATCCAGAATGTATCTGATGATATCTCGGGTGCTATTACAGATAGCGCGATAGATCAAAGTGCACTGTCTGCAGGAGGCCCTGGCGCATGAATCTGTGCAGCGGGATCGACCTCGGAACACCAGGGGCCGAGAATACCACCGTCTCATGGGGCCGGACTGTCAGGGGCAAGAAAAATCCAATATATATCTGGTGATATCTCAGGTGCTATTACAGATAGCGCGATAAATCAAAGTGCATTGTCTGCAGGAGGCCCTGTCGCATGAATCTGTGAAGCAGGAACTACCTCGGATGTCCAAGGGCCGAGAAAATTACAGATTTTCGGTATCCGTCACCCAATGTCATGTAAAAATCCAATATATATATGGTGCTTTCCCGGGTGCTATTACAGATAGCGCGATAAATCAAAGTGAATTATCTGCAGGAGGCCCTGGCGCATGCATCTGTGCAGCGGGAACGACCTCGGACCACCAGGGGCCGAGAAAACCACCGTCTCATGGGGCCGGACACTCAGGATTAGGGAAAAATCCAATATATATCTGGTGATATCTCGGGTGCTATAAGAGATAGCGCAATAAACCAAAGTGAATTATCTGCAGGAGGCCCTGGCGCATGAATCTGTGCAGCGGGAAAGACCTCGGACCACCACGGGCCGAGAAAACCACCGTCTCAGGGGGCCGGACACTCAGGGTCGGGGAAAAATTCAGTATATATCTGGTGATATCTCGTGTGCTCTTAGAGATAGCGCACTAAACCAAAGTGAATCATCTGCAGGAGGCCCTGGCGCATGAATCTGTGCAGCGGGAACGACCTCGGACCACCAGGGGCCGAGAAAACCACCGTCTCATGGGGACGGACACTCGGGGTCAGGGAAAAATCCAATATATATGTGGTGATATCTCGGGTGCTATTACAGATAGCGCAATAAATCAAAGTGCATTGTCTGTAGGAGGCCCTGTCGCATGAATCTGTGCAGCGGGAACGACCTCGGACCACCAGGGGCCGAGAAAACCACCGTCTCATGGGGTCGGACACTCAGGGTCAGGGAAAAATCCAATATATATGTGGTGATATCTCGGGTGCTATTACAGATAGCGCAATAAATCAAAGTGCATTGTCTGTAGGAGGCCCTGTCGCATGAATCTGTGCAGCGGGAACGACCTCGGACCACCAGGGGCCGAGAAAACCACCGTCTCATGGGGTCGGACACTCAGGGTCAGGGAAAAATCCAATATATATCTGGTGATATCTCGGGTTATATAAGAGATAGCGCAATGAACCAAAGTGAATTATCTGCAGGAGGCCCTGGCGCATGTATCTGTGCAGCGGGAACGACCTCGGACCACCAGGGGCCGAGGAAACCACAGTCTCATGGGGCCGGACACACATGGTCAGGGGAAAATCCAATATATATCTGGTGATATCTCGGGTGCTATTACAGATAGCGCAATAAATCAAAGTGCATTATCTGCAGGCGTGCCTGGCGCATGAATCTGCGCAGCGGGATCGACCTCGGACCACCAGGGTCCGAGAAAACCACCGACACATGGGGCCGGACACTCAGGGTCAGGGAACAATCCAATATATATCAGGTGATATCTCGGGTGTTATTAGAGATAGCGCAATAAATCAAAGGGCATTGTCTGTAGGAGGCCCTGGCGCATGAACCTGTGTAGCAGGAACGACCTCGGACCACCAGGGGCCGAGAAAACCACCGTCACATGGGGCCGGACACTCAGGGGCAGGTGAAAATCCAATATATATCTGGTGATATCTAGGGTGCTATTAGAGATAGCGCAATAAACCAAAGTGAATTATCTGCAGGAGGCCCTGGCGCATGCATCTGTGCAGCGGGAACGACCTCTGACCACCTGGGACCGAGAAAACCACCGTCTCATTGGGTCGGACACTCAGGGTCAGGGAAAAATCCAATATATATCAGGTGATATCTCGGGTGCTATTAGAGATAGCGCAATAAATCAAAGTGCATTGTCTGTAGGAGGCCCTGGCGCATGAACCTGTGCAGCGGGTACGATCTCGGACCACCAGAGGCCGAGAAAACCACAGTCTCATGGGCTCGGACACTCAGGGTCAGGGGAAAATCCAATATATATCTGGTGATATCTCGGGTGCTATTAGAGATAGCGCAATAAACAAAAGTGAATTATCTGCAGGGGGCCCTGCCGCATGAATCTGCGCAGCGGGAACGACCTCGGAGCACCAGGGGCCGAGAAAACCACCGTCTCATGGGGCCGGACACTCAGGATCAGGGAAAAATCCAATATATATCTGGTGATATCTCGGGTGCTATTACAGATAGCGCGATAAATCAAAGTGCTTTGTCTGCGAGAGGCCCTGGCGAATGAATCTGTGTAGCAGGAACGACCTCGGACCACCAGGGGCCGAGAAAACCACCGTGACATGGGGCCGGACACTCAGGGGCAGGGGAAAATCCAATATATATCTGGTGATATCTAGGGTGCTATTAGAGATAGCGCAATAAACCAAAGTGAATTATCTGCAGGAGGCCCTGGAGCATGCATCTGTGCAGCGGGAACGACCTCTGACCACCACGGACCGAGAAAACCACCGTCTCATTGGGTCGGACACTCAGGGTCAGGGAAAAATCCAATATATATCAGGTGATATCTCGGGTGCTATTAGAGATAGCGCAATAAATCAAAGTGCATTGTCTGTAGGAGGCCCTGGCGCATGAACCTGTGCAGCGGGTACGATCTCGGACCACCAGGGGCCGAGAAAACCACAGTCTCATGGGCTCGGACACTCAGGGTCAGGGGAAAATCCAATATATATCTGGTGATATCTCGGGTGCTATTAGAGATAGCGCAATAAACAAAAGTGAATTATCTGCAGGAGGCCCTGCCGCATGAATCTGCGCAGCGGGAACGACCTCGGAGCACCAGGGGCCGAGAAAACCACCGTCTCATGGGGCCGGTCACTCAGGGACAGGGGAAAATCCAATATATATCTGGTGATATCTAGGGTGCTATTAGAGATAGCGCAATAAACCAAAGTGAATTATCTGCAGGAGGCCCTGGCGCATGCATCTGTGCAGCGGGAACGACCTCTGACCACCAGGGACCGAGAAAACCACCGTCTCATTGGGCCGGACACTCAGGGTCAGGGAAAAATCCAATATATAACAGGTGATATCTCGGGTGCTATTAGAGATAGGGCAATAAACCAAAGTGTATTATCTGAAGGGGACGCTGGCGCATGAATCTGTGCAGCGGGAACGACCTCGGACCACCAGGTGCCGAGAAAACCACCGGCTCGTGGGGCCAGACACTCAGGGTCGGGGAAAAATCCAATATATATCTGGTGATATCTCGGGTGCTATTAGAGATAGCGCAATGAACCAAAGTGCATTGTCCGTATCAGGCCCTTGCGCATGAATCTGGGCAGCAGGAACGACCTCGGACCACCAGGGGCTGAGAAAATTACAGATGTTCGGTATCCGTCACCCAAGGTCATGTAAAAATCCAGCATATATCAGGTGATATCTCGGGTGCTATTACAGATAGCGCGATAAATCAAAGTGCATGGTCTGTAGCAGGCCCTGGCGCATGAATCTGGGCAGCAGGAACGACCTCGGACCTCCAGGGGCCCAGAAAATTACAGATGTTCGGTATCCGTCACCCATGGTCATGAAAAAATCCAGCATATATCTGGTGACATCTCGGGTGCTATTACAGATTGCGCGATAAATCACAGTGCATGGTCTGTAGCAGGCCCTGGCGCATGAGTCTGTGCAGCGGGAACAACCTCGGACCACCAGGGGCCGAGAAAACCACAGTCTCATGGGGCGGGACACACATGGTCAGGGGAAAATCCAATATATATCTGGTGATATCTCGGGTGCTATTAGAGATAGCGCAATAATCCAAAGTGAATTATCTGCAGGAGGCCCTGGCGCATGAATCTGTGCAGCTGGAACGACCTCGGACAACCAGGGGCCGAGAAAATCACCGTCTCATGGGGCCGGACACTCAGGGTCAGGGGAAAATCCAATATATATCTGGTGATATCTCGGGTGCTATTAGAGACAGCGAAATAATCCAAAGTGAATTATCTGCAGGAGGCTCTGTCGCATGAATCTGTGCACCGGGAACGACCTCGGACCACCAGGGGCCGAGAAAACCACCGTCTCATGGGGCCGGACACTCAGGGTCAGGGAAAAATCCAATATATAACTGGTGATATCTCCGGTGCTATTAGAGATAGCGCAATAAACCAAAGTGTATTATCTGCAGGGGACGCTGGCTCATGAATCTGTGCAGCGGGAACGACCTCGGACCACCAGGGGCCGAGAAAACCAGCGGCACGTGGGGCCAGACACTCAGGGTCGGGGAAAAATCCAATATATATCTGGTGATATCTAGGGTGCTATTAGAGATAGCGCAATGAACCAAAGTGCATTGTCCGTATCAGGCCCTTGCGCATGAATCTGGGCAGCAGCAACGACCTCGGACCACCAGGGGCTGAGAAAATTACAGATGTTCGGTATCCGTCACCCAAGGTCATGTAAAAATCCAGCATATATCTGGTGATATCTCGGGTGCTATTACAGATTGCGCGATAAACCAAAGTGAATTATCTGCAGGGGGCCCTGGCGCATGAACTTGTGCAGCGGGAACGACCTCGGACCACCAGGGGCCGAGAAAACCACCGACACATGGTGCCGGACACCCAAGTTCATGTAAAAATCCAGGATGTATCTGATGATATCTCGGGTGCTATTAGAGATAGCGCCATAAACCAAAGTGCATTGTCTGTAGGAGGCCCTGGCGCATGAATCTGTGCAGCGGGAACGACCTCGGATCAACAGGGAGCGAGAAAACCACCGACACATGGGGCCGGACACTCAGGGACAGGGAAAAATCCAATATATATGTGGTGATATCTCGGGTGCTATAAGAGATAGCGCAATGAACCAAAGTGAATTATCTGTAGGAGGCCCTGGCGCATGTATCTGTTGCAGCGGGATCGACCTCGGACCACCAGGGGCCGAGAAAACCACCGTCTCATGGGGACGATCTGTCAGGGTCAGGGAAAAATCCATTATATATCGGGTGATATCGCGGGTGCTATTAGAGATAGCGCAATAAACCAAAGTGCATTGTCTGCAGGAGGCCCTGGCGCATGAATCTGTGCAGCGGGAACGACCTCGGACCACCAGGGGCCGAGAAAATCACCGTCTCATGGGGCCGGACTGTCAGGGTCAGGGAAAAATCCAATATATATCTGGTGATATCTCGGGTGCTATTACAGATAGCGGAATAAATCAAAGTGCATTGTCTGTAGGAGGCCCTGGCGCATGAATCTGTGCAGCGGGATCGACCTCGGACCACCACGCGCCGAGAAAACCACCGACACATGGGGCCGGACACTCAGGGTCGGGGAAAAATTCAGTATATATCTGGTGATATCTCGGGTGCTCTTACAGATACCGCACTAAAACAAAGTGAATTATATGCAGGGGGCCCCGGCGCATGAATCTGTGCAGCGGGAACGAGCTCGGACCACCAGGGGCCGAGAAAATTACAGATATTCGGAATCCGTCGCCCAAGGTCATGTAAAAATCCAGCATACATCTGTTGATATCTCGGGTGCTATTAGAGATAGCGCAAAAAATCAAAGTGAATTGTCTGTAGGAGGCCTTGGCGCATGTAGCTGTGCAGCGGGAACGACCTCGGACCACCAGGGGCCGAGAAAACTAGTCTCATGGGGCCGGACACTCAGGGTCAGGGAAAAATCCAATATATATCTGTTGATATCTCGGGTGCTATTAGAGATAATGCGATAAATCAAAGTGCATTGTCTGTAGGAGGCCCTTGCGCATGAATCTGTGCAGCAGGAACGACCTCGGACCACCAGGGGCCGAGAAAACAACAGTCTCATGGGGCCGGACACTCAGTGTCAGGGGAAAATCCAATATATATCTGGTGATATCACGGGTGCTATTACAGATAGCGCAATAAATCAAAGTGAATTATCTGCTGGAGGCCCTGGCGCATGAATATGTGCAGCGGGAACGACCTCGGACCACCAGTGTCCGAGAAAGCCACGGTCTCATGGGGCCGGACACTCAGGGTCGGGAAAAAGTCCAATATATATCTGGTGATATCTCGGGTGCTATTAGAGACAGCGCAATAAACCAAAGTGAATTATCTGCAGGATGCCCTGGCGCATGAATCTCTGCAGCGGGATCGACCTCGGATCACCAGGGGCCGAGAAAATTACAGATATTCGGAATCCGTCACCCATGGTCATGTAAAAATCCAGCATATATCTGGTGATATCTCGGGTGCTAATACAGATTGCGCGATAAATCAAAGTGCATTGTCTGCAGGAAGCCCTGGCGCATGAATCTTTGTAGCGGGAACGATCTCGGACAACCAGGGCCCGAGAAAACCACCAACTGATGGGTCCGGATACTAACGGTCAGGTAAAAATACAATATATATCTGGTGATACCTCGGGTGCTATTAGAGATGACGCAATAAACCACAGTGCATTGTCTGTAGGAGGCCCTGGCGCATGTATCTGAGCAGCAGAAACGACTTCGAAACACCAGGGGCCGAGAAAATTACAGATTTTCGGAATCCGTCACCCAAGGTCATGTAAAAATCCAGCATATATCTGGTGATATCTCGGGTGCTATTACAGATTGCGCGATAAATCAAAGTGCATTGTCTGCAGGAAGCCCTAGCGCATGAATCTGAGCAGCAGAAACGACCTCGGAACACCAGGGGCCGAGAAAATTACAGATTTTCGGTATCCGTCACCCAATGTCATGTAAAAATCCAATATATATATGGTGCTTTCCCGGGTGCTATTACAGATAGCGCACTAAACCAAAGTGAATTATCTGCAGGGGGCCCCGGTGCATGAATCTGTGCAGCGGGAACGAGCTCGGACCACCAGGGGCCGAGAAAACCACCGTCTCATGGGGTCGGACACTCAGGGTCAGGGAAAAATCCAATATATATCTGGTGATATCTCGGGTGCTATTAGAGATAGCGCTATAAACCAAAGTGAATTATCTGCAGGAGGCCCGGGCGCATGAATCTGTGCAGCGGGAACAAACTCGGACCACCGGGGGCCGAGAAAATCACCGTCTCATGGGGCCGGACTGTCAGGGTCAGGGAAAAATCCAATATATAACGGGTGATATCTCGGGTGCCATTACAGATAGCGCAATAAATCAAAGTGCCTTGTCTGTAGGAAGCCCTGGCGCATGAATCTGTGCAGCGGGATCGACCTCGGACCACCAGGGGCCGAGAAAACTACCGTCTCATGGGGCCGGACACTCAGGGTCATGGAAAAATCCAATATATATCTGGTGATATCTCGGGTGCTATTAGAGATAGCGCAATAAACCAAAGTGCATTGTCTGCAGGAGGTTCTGGCGCATGAATCTGTGCAGCGGGAACGACCTAGGACAACCAGGGGCCGAGAAAATCACTGTCTCATGGGGCCTAACTGTCAGGGTCAGGGAAAAATCCAATATATAACGGGTGATATCTCGGGTGCCATTACAGATAGCGCAATAAATCAAAGTGCCTTGTCTGTAGGAAGCCCTGGCGCATGAATCTGTGCAGCGGGATCGACCTCGGACCACCAGGGGCCGAGAAAACTACCGTCTCATGGGGCCGGACACTCAGGGTCATGGAAAAATCCAATATATATCTGGTGATATCTCGGGTGCTATTAGAGATAGCGCAATAAACCAAAGTGAAATATCTGCAGGAGGCCCTGGCGCATGAATCTGTGCAGCAGGAACGACCTGGGACCACCAGGGGCCGAGAAAACCACCGTCTCATGGGGTCGGACACTCAGGGTCAGGGAAAAATCCAATATATGTCTGGTGATTTCTCGGGTGCTATTACAGATAGCGGAATAAATCAAAGTGCATTGTCTGTAGAAGGCCCTGGCGCATGAATCTGTGCAGCTGGATCGACCTCGGACCACCAGGCGCCGAGAAAACCACCGACACATGGGGCCGGACACTCAGGGTCGGGGAAAAGGTCAGTATATATCTGGTGATATCTCGGGTGCTCTTACAGATAGCGCACTAAAACAAAGTGAATTATCTGCAGGGGGCCTCGGTGCATGAATCTGTGCAGCGGGAACGAGCTCGGACCACCAGGGGCCGAGAAAACCACCGTCTCATGGGGTCGGACACTCAGGGTCAGGGAAAAATCCAATATATATCTGGTGATATCTCGGGTGCTCTTACAGATAGCGCAATAAATCAAAGTGCATTGCCTGTAGGAGGCCCTGTCGCATGAATCTGTGCAGCGGGAACGACCTTGGACAACCAGGTGCCGAGAAAACCACCGTCACATGGGGCCGGACACTCAGGGTCAGTGGAAAATCCAATATATATCTGGTGATATCTCGGGTGCTATTACTGATAGCGCAATAAACCAAAGTGAATTGTCTGCAGGAAGCCCTGGCGCATGAATCTGTTCAGCGGGATCGACCTCGGACCACGAGGGACCGAGAAAACCATCGACACATGGGGCCGGACTCTCCGGGTCAAGGAAAAATCCAATATATATCTGGTGATATCTCGGGTGCTATTAGAGATAGCGCAATAAATCAAAGTGCATTGTCTGTAGGAGGCCCTGGCGCATGAATCTGTGCAGCGGGATCGACCTCGGACCACCAGGGGCCGAGAAAACCACCGACACTTGGGGCCGTACACTCAGGGTCAGGGGAAAATCCAATATATATCTGGTGATATCTCCGGTGCTATTAGAGATAGCGCAATAAACAAAAATGAATTATCTGCAGGAGGCCCTGGCGCATGAATCTCAGCAGCGGGAACGACCTCGGACCACCAGGGGCCGAGAAAACCACCGTCTCATGGGGCCGGACACTCAGGGTCAGGGGAAAATCCAATATATATCTGGTGATATCTCGGGTGCTATTAGAGATAGCGCGATATATCAAAGTGCATTGTCTGCAGGAGGCCCTGGCGCATGAATCTGTGCAGCGGGAACGACCTCGGACCACCAGGGGTCGAGAAAACCACCTACGTATGGGGCCGGACACACAAGGTCATGTAAAAATCCAGAATGTATCTGATGATATCTCGGGTGCTATTACAGATAGCGCGATAGATCAAAGTGCACTGTCTGCAGGAGGCCCTGGCGCATGAATCTGTGCAGCGGGATCGACCTCGGAACACCAGGGGCCGAGAATACCACCGTCTCATGGGGCCGGACTGTCAGGGGCAAGAAAAATCCAATATATATCTGGTGATATCTCAGGTGCTATTACAGATAGCGCGATAAATCAAAGTGCATTGTCTGCAGGAGGCCCTGTCGCATGAATCTGTGAAGCAGGAACTACCTCGGATGTCCAAGGGCCGAGAAAATTACAGATTTTCGGTATCCGTCACCCAATGTCATGTAAAAATCCAATATATATATGGTGCTTTCCCGGGTGCTATTACAGATAGCGCGATAAATCAAAGTGAATTATCTGCAGGAGGCCCTGGCGCATGCATCTGTGCAGCGGGAACGACCTCGGACCACCAGGGGCCGAGAAAACCACCGTCTCATGGGGCCGGACACTCAGGATTAGGGAAAAATCCAATATATATCTGGTGATATCTCGGGTGCTATAAGAGATAGCGCAATAAACCAAAGTGAATTATCTGCAGGAGGCCCTGGCGCATGAATCTGTGCAGCGGGAAAGACCTCGGACCACCACGGGCCGAGAAAACCACCGTCTCAGGGGGCCGGACACTCAGGGTCGGGGAAAAATTCAGTATATATCTGGTGATATCTCGTGTGCTCTTAGAGATAGCGCACTAAACCAAAGTGAATCATCTGCAGGAGGCCCTGGCGCATGAATCTGTGCAGCGGGAACGACCTCGGACCACCAGGGGCCGAGAAAACCACCGTCTCATGGGGACGGACACTCGGGGTCAGGGAAAAATCCAATATATATGTGGTGATATCTCGGGTGCTATTACAGATAGCGCAATAAATCAAAGTGCATTGTCTGTAGGAGGCCCTGTCGCATGAATCTGTGCAGCGGGAACGACCTCGGACCACCAGGGGCCGAGAAAACCACCGTCTCATGGGGTCGGACACTCAGGGTCAGGGAAAAATCCAATATATATGTGGTGATATCTCGGGTGCTATTACAGATAGCGCAATAAATCAAAGTGCATTGTCTGTAGGAGGCCCTGTCGCATGAATCTGTGCAGCGGGAACGACCTCGGACCACCAGGGGCCGAGAAAACCACCGTCTCATGGGGTCGGACACTCAGGGTCAGGGAAAAATCCAATATATATCTGGTGATATCTCGGGTTATATAAGAGATAGCGCAATGAACCAAAGTGAATTATCTGCAGGAGGCCCTGGCGCATGTATCTGTGCAGCGGGAACGACCTCGGACCACTAGGGGCCGAGAAAATCACCGTCTCATGGGGCCGGACTGTCAGGGTCAGGGAAAAATCCATTATATATCGGGTTATATCACGGGTGCCATTACAGATAGCGCAATAAATCAAAGTGCATTGTCTGTAGGAAGCCCTGGCGCATCAGTCTGTGCAGCGGGAACGACCACAGACCACCAGGGGCCGAGAAAACCACCGTCTCATGGGGTCGGACACTCAGGGTCAGGGAAAAATCCGATATATATGTGGTGATATCTCGGGTGGTATTAGAGATAGCGCAATAACCCAAAGTGCATTGTCTGAGGGGGCCCTGTCGCATGAATCTGTGCAGCGAGAACGACCTCGGACCACCAGGGGCCGAGAAAACCACCGTCTCATGCGGTCGGACACTCAGGGTCAGGGAAAAATCCAATATATATGTGGTGATATCTCGGGTGCTATTACAGATAGCGCAATAAATCAAAGTGCATTGTCTATAGGAGGCCCTGGCGCATAAATCTGTGCAGCGGGAACGACCTCGGACCACCAGGGGCCGAGAAAACCACCGTCTCATGGGGCCGGACTGTCAGGGTCAAGGAAAAATCCAATATATGTCTGGTGACATCTCGGGTGGTATTAGAGATAGCGCAATAAATCAAAGTGCATTGTCTGTAGGAGGCACTGGCGAATGTGCCAGTGCAGCATGTACGACCTCGGACCACCAGGGGCCGAGAAAATTACAGATATTCGGAATCCGTCATCCAAGGTCATGTAAAAATCCAGCATATATCTGGTGATATCTCGGGTGCTATTAGAGATAGCGCAATAAATCAAAGTGAATTATCTGCAGGCTGCCCTGGCGCATGAATCTGTGCAGCGGGATCGACCTCGGACCACCAGGGGCCGAGAAAACCACCGTCTCATGTGGCCGGACACTCAGGGTCAAGGAAAAATCCATTACATCTCTGGTGATAACTCGGGTGCTATTACAGATAGCGCAATAAATCAAAGTGCATTGTCTGCAGGAGGCCCTGTCGCATGAATCTGTGAAGCAGGAACTACCTCGGATGTCCAAGGGCCGAGAAAATTACAGATTTTCGGTATCCGTCACCCAATGTCATGTAAAAATCCAATATATATATGGTGCTTTCCCGGGTGCTATTACAGATAGCGCGATAAATCAAAGTGAATTATCTGCAGGAGGCCCTGGCGCATGCATCTGTGCAGCGGGAACGACCTCGGACCACCAGGGGCCGAGAAAACCACCGTCTCATGGGGCCGGACACTCAGGATTAGGGAAAAATCCAATATATATCTGGTGATATCTCGGGTGCTATAAGAGATAGCGCAATAAACCAAAGTGAATTATCTGCAGGAGGCCCTGGCGCATGAATCTGTGCAGCGGGAAAGACCTCGGACCACCACGGGCCGAGAAAACCACCGTCTCAGGGGGCCGGACACTCAGGGTCGGGGAAAAATTCAGTATATATCTGGTGATATCTCGTGTGCTCTTAGAGATAGCGCACTAAACCAAAGTGAATCATCTGCAGGAGGCCCTGGCGCATGAATCTGTGCAGCGGGAACGACCTCGGACCACCAGGGGCCGAGAAAACCACCGTCTCATGGGGACGGACACTCGGGGTCAGGGAAAAATCCAATATATATGTGGTGATATCTCGGGTGCTATTACAGATAGCGCAATAAATCAAAGTGCATTGTCTGTAGGAGGCCCTGTCGCATGAATCTGTGCAGCGGGAACGACCTCGGACCACCAGGGGCCGAGAAAACCACCGTCTCATGGGGTCGGACACTCAGGGTCAGGGAAAAATCCAATATATATGTGGTGATATCTCGGGTGCTATTACAGATAGCGCAATAAATCAAAGTGCATTGTCTGTAGGAGGCCCTGTCGCATGAATCTGTGCAGCGGGAACGACCTCGGACCACCAGGGGCCGAGAAAACCACCGTCTCATGGGGTCGGACACTCAGGGTCAGGGAAAAATCCAATATATATCTGGTGATATCTCGGGTTATATAAGAGATAGCGCAATGAACCAAAGTGAATTATCTGCAGGAGGCCCTGGCGCATGTATCTGTGCAGCGGGAACGACCTCGGACCACTAGGGGCCGAGAAAATCACCGTCTCATGGGGCCGGACTGTCAGGGTCAGGGAAAAATCCATTATATATCGGGTTATATCACGGGTGCCATTACAGATAGCGCAATAAATCAAAGTGCATTGTCTGTAGGAAGCCCTGGCGCATCAGTCTGTGCAGCGGGAACGACCTCGGACCACCAGGGGCCGAGAAAACCACCGTCTCATGGGGTCGGACACTCAGGGTCAGGGAAAAATCCAATATATATGTGGTGATATCTCGGGTGCTATTACAGATAGCGCAATAAATCAAAGTGCATTGTCTGTAGGAGGCCCTGTCGCATGAATCTGTGCAGCGGGAACGACCTCGGACCACCAGGGGCCGAGAAAACCACCGTCTCATGGGGTCGGACACTCAGGGTCAGGGAAAAATCCAATATATATCTGGTGATATCTCGGGTTATATAAGAGATAGCGCAATGAACCAAAGTGAATTATCTGCAGGAGGCCCTGGCGCATGTATCTGTGCAGCGGGAACGACCTCGGACCACTAGGGGCCGAGAAAATCACCGTCTCATGGGGCCGGACTGTCAGGGTCAAGGAAAAATCCAATATATGTCTGGTGACATCTCGGGTGGTATTAGAGATAGCGCAATAAATCAAAGTGCATTGTCTGTAGGAGGCACTGGCGAATGTGCCAGTGCAGCATGTACGACCTCGGACCACCAGGGGCCGAGAAAATTACAGATATTCGGAATCCGTCATCCAAGGTCATGTAAAAATCCAGCATATATCTGGTGATATCTCTGGTGCTATTACAGATAGCGCAATAAACCAAAGTGATTTGTCTGCAGGAAGCCCTGGCGCATGAATCTGTGCAGCGGGATCGACCTAGGACCACCAGGGGCCGAGAAAATCACCGTCTCATGGGGCCGGGCTGTCAGGGTCAGGGAAAAATCCAATATATATCTGGTGATATCTCGGGTGCTATTACACATAGCGCAATAAACCAAAGTCAATTGTCTGCAGGAAGCCCTGGCGCATGAATCTGTTCAGCGGGATCGACCTCGGACCACGAGGGACCGAGAAAACCATCGACACATGGGGCCGGACTGTCTGGGTCAAGGAAAAATCCAATATATATCTGGTGATATCTCGGGTGCTATTAGAGATAGCGCAATAAATCAAAGTGCATTGTCTGTATGAGGCCCTGGCGCATGAATCTGTGCAGCGGGATCGACCTCGGACCACCAGGGGCCGAGAAAACCACCGACACATGGGGTCAGACACTCAGGGTCAGGGGAAAATCCAATATATATCTGGTGATATCTCGGGTGCTATTACAGATCGCGCAATAAATCATAGTGCATTGTCTGTAGGAGGCACTGGCGAATGAATCTGTGCAGCAGGAACGACCTCGGACCACGAGGGACCGAGAAAACCATCGACACATGGGGCCGGACTGTCCGGGTCAAGGAAAAATCCAATATATATCTGGTGATATCTCGGGTGCTATGAGAGATAGCGCAATAAATCAAAGTGCATTGTCTGTAGGAGGCCCTGGCGCATGAATCTGTTCAGCGGGAACGACCTCGGACCACGAGGGACCGAGAAAATCACCCTCTCATTGGGCCGGGCTGTCAGGGTCGGGGAAAAATCCAATATATATCTGGTGATATCTCGGGTGCTATTACAGATAGCGCAATAAACCAAAGTGAATTGTCTGCAGGAAGCCCTGGCGCATGAATCTGTTCAGCGGGATCGACCTCGGACCACGAGGGACCGAGAAAACCATCGACACATGGGGCCGGACTGTCCGGGTCAAGGAAAAATCCAATATATATCTGGTGATATCTCGGGTGCTATTAGAGATAGCGCAATAAATCAAAGTGCATTGTTTGTAGGAGGCCCTGGCGCATGAATCTGTGCAGCGGGATCGACCTCGGACCACCAGGGGCCGAGAAAACCACCGACACTTGGGGCCGGACACTCAGGGTCGGGGAAAAATTCAATATATATCTGGTGATATCTCTGCTGCTCTTACAGATAGCGCACTAACCCAAAGTGAATTATCTGCAGTGGGCCCTAGCACATGAATCTGTGCAGTGGGTACGACCTCGGACCACCAGGGGCCGAGAAAACCACCGACACATGGGGTCGGACACTCAGGGTCAGGGGAAAATCCAATATATATCTGGTGATATCTCGGGTGCTATTACAGATCGCGCAATAAATCATAGTGCATTGTCTGTAGGAGGCACTGGCGATAGAATCTGTGCAGCAGGAACGACCTCGGACCACCAGGGGCCGAGAAAACCACCGTCTCATGTGGCCGGACACTCAGGGTCAGGGGAAAATCCAATATATATCTGGTGATATCTCCGGTGCTATTAGAGATAGCGCAATAAACAAAAATGAATTATCTGCAGGAGGCCCTGGCGCATGAATCTCTGCAGCGGAAACGACCTCGGACCACCAGGGGCCGAGAAAACCACCGTCTCATGGGGCCGGACACTCAGGGTCAGGGGAAAATCCAATATATATCTGGTGATATCTCGGGTGCTATTAGAGATAGCGCGATAGATCAAAGTGCACTGTCTGCAGGAGGCCCTGGCGCATGAATCTGTGCAGCGGGATCGACCTCGGACCACCAGGGGCCGAGAATACCACCGTCTCATGGGGCCGGACTGTCAGGGGCAAGAAAAATCCAATATATATCCGGTGATATCTCAGGTGCTATTACAGATAGCGCGATAAATCAAAGTGCATTGTCTGCAGGAAGCCCTGGCGCATGAATCGGTGCAGCGGGAACGACCTAGGACCTCCGGGGGCTGAGAAAACCACCGTCTCATGGGGCCGGACTGTCAGGGTCAGGGTAAAATCCAATATATATCTGGTGATATCTCGGGTGTTATTAGAGATAGCGCAATAAACCAAAGTGCATTGTCTGCAGGAGGCCCTGGCGCATGAATCTGTGCAGCTCGAACGACCTCGGACCACCAGGGGCCGAGAAAATTACAGCTTTTCTGTACCCGTCACCCAAGGTCATGTAAAAATCCAGCATATATCTGGTGATATCTCTGGTGCGATTAGAGATAGCGCAATAAATCAAAGTGCATTGTCCGTATGAGGCACTTGCGCATGAATCTGTGCCGCGGGAACGACCTCGGACCAGCAGGGGCCGACAAAACCACCGTCTAATGGAGTCGGACACTCAGGGTCAGGGAAAAATCCAATATATATCCGGTGATATCTCGGCTGCTCTTAGATATAGCGCACTAAACCAAAGTGAATTATATGCAGTGGGCCCTAGCACATGAATCTGTGCAGTGGGTACGACCTCGGACCACCAGGGGCCGAGAAAACCACCGACACATGGGGCCGGACTGTCCGGGTCAAGGAAAAATCCAATATATATCTGGTGATATCTCGGGTGCTATGAGAGATAGCGCAATAAATCAAAGTGCATTGTCTGTAGGAGGCCCTGGCGCATGAATCTGTTCAGCGGGAACGACCTCGGACCACGAGGGACCGAGAAAATCACCCTCTCATTGGGCCGGGCTGTCAGGGTCGGGGAAAAATCCAATATATATCTGGTGATATCTCGGGTGCTATTACAGATAGCGCAATAAACCAAAGTGAATTGTCTGCAGGAAGCCCTGGCGCATGAATCTGTTCAGCGGGATCGACCTCGGACCACGAGGGACCGAGAAAACCATCGACACATGGGGCCGGACTGTCCGGGTCAAGGAAAAATCCAATATATATCTGGTGATATCTCGGGTGCTATTAGAGATAGCGCAATAAATCAAAGTGCATTGTTTGTAGGAGGCCCTGGCGCATGAATCTGTGCAGCGGGATCGACCTCGGACCACCAGGGGCCGAGAAAACCACCGACACTTGGGGCCGGACACTCAGGGTCGGGGAAAAATTCAATATATATCTGGTGATATCTCTGCTGCTCTTACAGATAGCGCACTAACCCAAAGTGAATTATCTGCAGTGGGCCCTAGCACATGAATCTGTGCAGTGGGTACGACCTCGGACCACCAGGGGCCGAGAAAACCACCGACACATGGGGTCGGACACTCAGGGTCAGGGGAAAATCCAATATATATCTGGTGATATCTCGGGTGCTATTACAGATCGCGCAATAAATCATAGTGCATTGTCTGTAGGAGGCACTGGCGATAGAATCTGTGCAGCAGGAACGACCTCGGACCACCAGGGGCCGAGAAAACCACCGTCTCATGTGGCCGGACACTCAGGGTCAGGGGAAAATCCAATATATATCTGGTGATATCTCCGGTGCTATTAGAGATAGCGCAATAAACAAAAATGAATTATCTGCAGGAGGCCCTGGCGCATGAATCTCTGCAGCGGAAACGACCTCGGACCACCAGGGGCCGAGAAAACCACCGTCTCATGGGGCCGGACACTCAGGGTCAGGGGAAAATCCAATATATATCTGGTGATATCTCGGGTGCTATTAGAGATAGCGCGATAGATCAAAGTGCACTGTCTGCAGGAGGCCCTGGCGCATGAATCTGTGCAGCGGGATCGACCTCGGACCACCAGGGGCCGAGAATACCACCGTCTCATGGGGCCGGACTGTCAGGGGCAAGAAAAATCCAATATATATCCGGTGATATCTCAGGTGCTATTACAGATAGCGCGATAAATCAAAGTGCATTGTCTGCAGGAAGCCCTGGCGCATGAATCGGTGCAGCGGGAACGACCTAGGACCTCCGGGGGCTGAGAAAACCACCGTCTCATGGGGCCGGACTGTCAGGGTCAGGGTAAAATCCAATATATATCTGGTGATATCTCGGGTGTTATTAGAGATAGCGCAATAAACCAAAGTGCATTGTCTGCAGGAGGCCCTGGCGCATGAATCTGTGCAGCTCGAACGACCTCGGACCACCAGGGGCCGAGAAAATTACAGCTTTTCTGTACCCGTCACCCAAGGTCATGTAAAAATCCAGCATATATCTGGTGATATCTCTGGTGCGATTAGAGATAGCGCAATAAATCAAAGTGCATTGTCCGTATGAGGCACTTGCGCATGAATCTGTGCCGCGGGAACGACCTCGGACCAGCAGGGGCCGACAAAACCACCGTCTAATGGAGTCGGACACTCAGGGTCAGGGAAAAATCCAATATATATCCGGTGATATCTCGGCTGCTCTTAGATATAGCGCACTAAACCAAAGTGAATTATATGCAGTGGGCCCTAGCACATGAATCTGTGCAGTGGGTACGACCTCGGACCACCAGGGGCCGAGAAAACCACCGACACATAGGGTCGGACACTCAGGGTCAGGGGAAAATCCAATATATATCTGGTGATATCTCGGGTGCTATTACAGATCGCGCAATAAATCATAGTGCATTGTCTGTAGGAGGCACTGGCGAATGAATCTGTGCAGCAGGTACGACCTCGGACCACCAGGGGCCGAGAAAATTACAGATATTCGGAATCCGTCACCCAAGGTCGTGTAAAAATCCAGCATATATCTGGTGATATCTCTGGTGCTATTGGAGATACCGCAATAAACCAAAGTGAATTATCTGCAGGAGGCCCTGGCGCATGAATCTGTGCAGCAGGAACGACCTCGGACCCCCAGGGGTCGAGAAAACCACCGTCTCATGTGGCCGGACACTCAGGGTCAGGGGAAAATCCAATATATATCTGGTGATATCTCCGGTGCTATTAGAGATAGCGCAATAAACAAAAATGAATTATCTGCAGGAGGCCCTGGCGCATGAATCTGTGCAGCGGGAACGACCTCGGACCACCAGGGGCCGAGAAAACCACTGTCTCATGCGGTCGGACACTCAGGGTCAGGGAAAAATCCGATATATATGTGGTGATATCTAGGGTGCTATTAGAGATAGCGCAATAAACCAAAGTGCATTGTCTGCAGGAGGCCCTGGCGCATGAATCTGTGCAGCGGGAACGACCTTGGACCACCAGGTGCCGAGAAAACCACCGTCACATGGGGCCGGACACTCAGGGTCAGTGGAAAATCCAATATATATCTGGTGATATCTCGGGTGCTATGAGAGATAGCGCAATAAATCAAAGTGCATTGTCTGTAGGAGGCCCTGGCGCATGAATCTGTTCAGCGGGAACGACATCGGACCACGAGGGACCGAGAAAATCACCCTCTCATTGGGCCGGGCTGTCAGGGTCAGGGAAAAATCCAATATATATCTGGTGATATCTCGGGTGCTATTACTGATAGCGCAATAAACCAAAGTGAATTGTCTGCAGGAAGCCCTGGCGCATGAATCTGTTCAGCGGGATCGACCTCGGACCACGAGGGACCGAGAAAACCATCGACACATGGTACCGGACTCTCCGGGTCAAGGAAAAATCCAATATATATCTGGTGATATCTCGGGTGCTATTAGAGATAGCGCAATAAATCAAAGTGCATTGTCTGTAGGAGGCCCTGGCGCATGAATCTGTGCAGCGGGATCGACCTCGGACCACCAGGGGCCGAGAAAACCACCGACACTTGGGGCCGTACACTCAGGGTCAGGGGAAAATCCAATATATATCTGGTGATATCTCCGGTGCTATTAGAGATAGCGCAATAAATCAAAGTGAATTATCTGCAGGCTGCCCTGGCGCATGAATCTGTGCAGCGGGATCGACCTCGGACCACCAGGGGCCGAGAAAATTACAGATATTCGGAATCCGTCACCCAAGGTCGTGTAAAAATCCAGCATATATCTGGTGATATCTCTGGTGCTATTGGAGATACCGCAATAAACCAAAGTGAATTATCTGCAGGAGGCCCTGGCGCATGAATCTGTGCAGCAGGAACGACCTCGGACCCCCAGGGGTCGAGAGAACCACCGTCTCATGTGGCCGGACACTCAGGGTCAGGGGAAAATCCAATATATATCTGGTGATATCTCCGGTGCTATTAGAGATAGCGCAATAAACAAAAATGAATTATCTGCAGGAGGCCCTGGCGCATGAATCTGTGCAGCGGGAACGACCTCGGACCACCAGGGGCCGAGAAAACCACTGTCTCATGCGGTCGGACACTCAGGGTCAGGGAAAAATCCGATATATATCTGGTGATATCTCGGGTGCTATTAGAGATAGCGCAATAAATCAAAGTGCATTGTCTGTAGGAGGCCCTGGCGCATGAATCTGTGCAGCGGGATCGACCTCGGACCACCAGGGGCCGACAAAACCACCGACACTTGGGGCCGTACACTCAGGGTCAGGGGAAAATCCAATATATATCTGGTGATATCTCCGGTGCTATTAGAGATAGCGCAATAAACAAAAATGAATTATCTGCAGGAGGCCCTGGCGCATGAATCTCTGCAGCGGGAACGACCTCGGACCACCAGGGGCCGAGAAAACCACCGTCACATGGGGCCGGACACTCAGGGTCAGGGTAAAATCCAATATATATCTGGTGATATCTCGGGTGTTATTAGAGATAGCGCAATAAACCAAAGTGCATTGTCTGCAGGAGGCCCTGGCGCATGAATCTGTGCAGCTCGAACGACCTCGGACCACCAGGGGCCGAGAAAATTACAGCTTTTCTGTACCCGTCACCCAAGGTCATGTAAAAATCCAGCATATATCTGGTGATATCTCTGGTGCGATTAGAGATAGCGCAATAAATCAAAGTGCATTGTCCGTATGAGGCACTTGCGCATGAATCTGTGCCGCGGGAACGACCTCGGACCAGCAGGGGCCGACAAAACCACCGTCTAATGGAGTCGGACACTCAGGGTCAGGGAAAAATCCAATATATATCCGGTGATATCTCGGCTGCTCTTAGATATAGCGCACTAAACCAAAGTGAATTATATGCAGTGGGCCCTAGCACATGAATCTGTGCAGTGGGTACGACCTCGGACCACCAGGGGCCGAGAAAACCACCGACACATGGGGTCGGACACTCAGGGTCAGGGGAAAATCCAATATATATCTGGTGATATCTCGGGTGCTATTACAGATCGCGCAATAAATCATAGTGCATTGTCTGTAGGAGGCACTGGCGAATGAATCTGTGCAGCAGGTACGACCTCGGACCACCAGGGGCCGAGAAAATTACAGATATTCGGAATCCGTCACCCAAGGTCGTGTAAAAATCCAGCATATATCTGGTGATATCTCGGGTGCTATTGGAGATACCGCAATAAACCAAAGTGAATTATCTGCAGGAGGCCCTGGCGCATGAATCTGTGCAGCAGGAACGACCTCGGACCCCCAGGGGTCGAGAAAACCACCGTCTCATGTGGCCGGACACTCAGGGTCAGGGGAAAATCCAATATATATCTGGTGATATCTCCGGTGCTATTAGAGATAGCGCAATAAACAAAAATGAATTATCTGCAGGAGGCCCTGGCGCATGAATCTGTGCAGCGGGAACGACCTCGGACCACCAGGGGCCGAGAAAACCACTGTCTCATGCGGTCGGACACTCAGGGTCAGGGAAAAATCCGATATATATGTGGTGATATCTAGGGTGCTATTAGAGATAGCGCAATAAACCAAAGTGCATTGTCTGCAGGAGGCCCTGGCGCATGAATCTGTGCAGCGGGAACGACCTTGGACCACCAGGTGCCGAGAAAACCACCGTCACATGGGGCCGGACACTCAGGGTCAGTGGAAAATCCAATATATATCTGGTGATATCTCGGGTGCTATGAGAGATAGCGCAATAAATCAAAGTGCATTGTCTGTAGGAGGCCCTGGCGCATGAATCTGTTCAGCGGGAACGACATCGGACCACGAGGGACCGAGAAAATCACCCTCTCATTGGGCCGGGCTGTCAGGGTCAGGGAAAAATCCAATATATATCTGGTGATATCTCGGGTGCTATTACTGATAGCGCAATAAACCAAAGTGAATTGTCTGCAGGAAGCCCTGGCGCATGAATCTGTTCAGCGGGATCGACCTCGGACCACGAGGGACCGAGAAAACCATCGACACATGGTGCCGGACTCTCCGGGTCAAGGAAAAATCCAATATATATCTGGTGATATCTCGGGTGCTATTAGAGATAGCGCAACAAATCAAAGTGCATTGTCTGTAGGAGGCCCTGGCGCATGAATCTGTGCAGCCGGATCGACCTCGGACCACCAGGGGCCGAGAAAACCACCGACACTTGGGGCCGTACACTCAGGGTCAGGGGAAAATCCAATATATATCTGGTGATATCTCCGGTGCTATTAGAGATAGCGCAATAAATCAAAGTGAATTATCTGCAGGCTGCCCTGGCGCATGAATCTGTGCAGCGGGATCGACCTCGGACCACCAGGGGCCGAGAAAATTACAGATATTCGGAATCCGTCACCCAAGGTCGTGTAAAAATCCAGCATATATCTGGTGATATCTCTGGTGCTATTGGAGATACCGCAATAAACCAAAGTGAATTATCTGCAGGAGGCCCTGGCGCATAAATCTGTGCACCAGGAACGACCTCGGACCCCCAGGGGTCGAGAAAACCACCGTCTCATGTGGCCGGACACTCAGGGTCAGGGGAAAATCCAATATATATCTGGTGATATCTCCGGTGCTATTAGAGATAGCGCAATAAACAAAAATGAATTATCTGCAGGAGGCCCTGGCGCATGAATCTGTGCAGCGGGAACGACCTCGGACCACCAGGGGCCGAGAAAACCACTGTCTCATGCGGTCGGACACTCAGGGTCAGGGAAAAATCCGATATATATCTGGTGATATCTCGGGTGCTATTAGAGATAGCGCAATAAATCAAAGTGCATTGTCTGTAGGAGGCCCTGGCGCATGAATCTGTGCAGCGGGATCGACCTCGGACCACCAGGGGCCGAGAAAACCACCGACACTTGGGGCCGTACACTCAGGGTCAGGGGAAAATCCAATATATATCTGGTGATATCTCCGGTGCTATTAGAGATAGCGCAATAAACAAAAATGAATTATCTGCAGGAGGCCCTGGCGCATGAATCTCTGCAGCGGGAACGACCTCGGACCACCAGGGGCCGAGAAAACCACCGTCACATGGGGCCGGACACTCAGGGTCAGGGGAAAATCCAATATATATCTGGTGATATCTCGGGTGCTATTAGAGATAGCGCGATATATCAAAGTGCATTGTCTGCAGGAGGCCCTGGCGCATGAATCTGTGCAGCGGGAACGACCTTGGACCACCAGGTGCCGAGAAAACCACCGTCACATGGGGCCGGACACTCAGGGATAGTGGAAAATCCAATATATATCTGGTGATATCTCGGGTGCTATTACTGATAGCGCAATAAACCAAAGTGAATTGTCTGCAGGAAGCCCTGGCGCATGAATCTGTTCAGCGGGAACGACCTCGGAACACCAGGGGCCGAGAAAACCACCGTCTCATGGGGTCGGACACTCAGGGTCAGGGAAAAATCCAATATATATCTGGTGATTTCTCGGGTGCTATTACAGATAGCGCAATAAATCAAAGTGCATTGTCTGTAGGAGGCCCTGGTGCATGAATCTGTGCAGCGGGAACGACCTCGGACAACCAGGGGCCGAGAAAACTACCGTCTCATGGGGCAGGACAATCAGGATTAGGGAAAAATCCAATATATATCTGGTGATATCTCGGGTGCTATAAGAGATAGCGCAATAAACCAAAGTGAATTATCTGCAGGAGGCCCTGGCGCATGAATCTGTGCAGCGGGAAAGACCTCGGACCACGACGGACCGAGAGAACCATCGACACATGGGGCCGGACTGTCAGGGTCAAGGAAAAATCCATTACATCTCTGGTGATAACTCGGGTGCTATTAGAGATAGCGAAATAAATCAAAGTGCATTGTCTACAGGAGTCCCTGGCGCATGAATCTGTGCAGCGGGACCGACCTCGGACCACGGGGGACCGAGAGAACCATCGACATATGGGGCCGGACTGTCAAGGTCAAGGAAAAATCCATTACATCTCTGGTGATAACTCGGGTGCTATTAGAGATAGCGAAATAAATCAAAGTGCATTGTCTGCAGGGGGCCCTGGCGCATGAATCTGTGCAGCGGGATCGACCTCGGACCACCAGGGGCCGAGAAAATCACCGTCTCATGGGTTCCGACACTCAGGGTTAGGGAAGAATCCAATATAAATTTGGTGATATCTCGGGTGCTGTTACAGATAGCCTAATAAATCAAAGT
>NW_027475474.1:42500-46768 GCF_051020985.1 Nomia melanderi | reverse complement strand
ATTCGTCGGAGCGAGGTGTCCAGCCCGTGCGGTAATTCCAGCAGGCGAATCGGACTTCCCGAAATTTTTCTAAGTCCCACGGTCGACACCAACTTTTTTAATAAGCGTTTTAAAATTATTTCAATGTTTAATCCATGCGTAAACATGACGTTTATTAACGTTTTTAACGTTAAAAAAAATTACAAAAATTTATTTTTCGGAAAAAATGGAAAAAACCGATTCGTCGGAGCGAGCTGTCCAGCCCGTGCGGTAATTCCAGCAGGCGAATCGGACTTCCCGAAATTTTTCTAAGTCCCACGGTCGACACCAACTTTTTTAATAAGCGTTTTAAAATTATTTCAATGTTTAATCCATGCGTAAACATGACGTTTATTAACGTTTTTAACGTTAAAAAAAATTACAAAAATTTATTTTTCGGAAAAAATGGAAAAAACCGATTCGTCGGAGCGAGGTGTCCAGCCCGTGCGGTAATTCCAGCAGGCGAATCGGACTTCCCGAAATTTTTCTAAGTCCCACGGTCGACACCAACTTTTTTAATAAGCGTTTTAAAATTATTTCAATGTTTAATCCATGCGTAAACATGACGTTTATTAACGTTTTTAACATTAAAAAAAATTACAAAAATTTATTTTTCGGAAAAAATGGAAAAAACCGATTCGTCGGAGCGAGCTGTCCAGGCCGTGCGGTAATTCCAGCAGGCGAATCGGACTTCCCGAAATTTTTCTAAGTCCCACGGTCGACACCAACTTTTTTAATAAGCGTTTTAAAATTATTTCAATGTTTAATCCATGCGTAAACATGACGTTTATTAACGTTTTTAACGTTAAAAAAAATTACAAAAATTTATTTTTCGGAAAAAATGGAAAAAAACCGATTCGTCGGAGCGAGCTGTCCAGCCCGTGCGGTAATTCCAGCAGGCGAATCGGACTTCCCGAAATTTTTCTAAGTCCCACGGTCGACACCAACTTTTTTAATAAGCGTTTTAAAATTATTTCAATGTTTAATCCATGCGTAAACATGACGTTTATTAACGTTTTTAACGTTAAAAAAAATTACAAAAATTTATTTTTCGGAAAAAATGGAAAAAACCGATTCGTCGGAGCGAGGTGTCCAGCCCGTGCGGTAATTCCAGCAGGCGAATCGGACTTCCCGAAATTTTTCTAAGTCCCACGGTCGACACCAACTTTTTTAATAAGCGTTTTAAAATTATTTCAATGTTTAATCCATGCGTAAACATGACGTTTATTAACGTTTTTAACATTAAAAAAAATTACAAAAATTTATTTTTCGGAAAAAATGGAAAAAACCGATTCGTCGGAGCGAGGTGTCCAGCCCGTGCGGTAATTCCAGCAGGCGAATCGGACTTCCCGAAATTTTTCTAAGTCCCACGGTCGACACCAACTTTTTTAATAAGCGTTTTAAAATTATTTCAATGTTTAATCCATGCGTAAACATGACGTTTATTAACGTTTTTAACGTTAAAAAAAATTACAAAAATTTATTTTTCGGAAAAAATGGAAAAAACCGATTCGTCGGAGCGAGGTGTCCAGCCCGTGCGGTAATTCCAGCAGGCGATCCGGGGTACTCGAAATTTTTCTAAGTCCCGACGGTCAAGAGTAAACTTTTTCATCACATATTTCAAAATTTTTTTAATGTTTAATCCACGCATAAAAACGCAGTTTATTAACGTTTTTAACGTTGAGAAAATTGACAAAAATTTTTTTTTCACTGAAAATGGAAAAAATGTATCGGTCGATGCGGGCTATCCAGGCCGTGCGGTAATTCCAGCAGGCGATCCGGGGTACTCGAAATTTTTCTAAGTCCCGACGGTCAAGAGTAAACTTTTTCATCACATATTTCAAAATTTTTTTAATGTTTAATCCACGCATAAAAACGCAGTTTATTAACGTTTTTAACGTTGAGAAAATTGACAAAAATTTTTTTTTCACTGAAAATGGAAAAAATGTATCGGTCGATGCGGGCTATCCAGGCCGTGCGGTAATTCCAGCAGGCGATCCGGGGTACTCGAAATTTTTCTAAGTCCCGACGGTCAAGAGTAAACTTTTTCATCACATATTTCAAAATTTTTTTAATGTTTAATCCACGCATAAAAACGCAGTTTATTAACGTTTTTAACGTTGAGAAAATTGACAAAAATTTTTTTTTCACTGAAAATGGAAAAAATGTATCGGTCGATGCGGGCTGTCCAGGCCGTGCGGTAATTCCAGCAGGCGATCCGAGGTACTCGAAATTTTTCTAAGTCCGAACGGTCAAGAGTAAACTTTTTCATCACATATTTCAAAATTTTTTTAATGTTTAATCCACGCATAAAAACGCAGTTTATTAACGTTTTTAACGTTGAGAAAATTGACAAAAATTTTTTTTTCACTGAAAATGGAAAAAATGTATCGGTCGATGCGAGCTGTCCAGGCCGTGCGGTAATTCCAGCAGGCGAATCGGACTTCCCGAAATTTTTCTAAGTCCCACGGTCAAGAGTAAACTTTTTTAATAAGCGTTTTAAAATTATTTCAATGTTTAATCCATGCGTAAACATGATGTTTATTAACGTTTTTAACATTAAAAAAAATTACAAAAATTTATTTTTCAAAAAAAATGGAAAAAACCGATTCGTCGGAGCGAGGTGTCCAGCCCGTGCGGTAATTCCAGCAGGCGAATCGGACTTCCCGAAATTTTTCTAAGTCCCACGGTCGACACCAACTTTTTTAATAAGCGTTTTAAAATTATTTCAATGTTTAATCCATGCGTAAACATGACGTTTATTAACGTTTTTAACGTTAAAAAAAATTACAAAAATTTATTTTTCGGAAAAAATGGAAAAAACCGATTCGTCGGAGCGAGCTGTCCAGCCCGTGCGGTAATTCCAGCAGGCGAATCGGACTTCCCGAAATTTTTCTAAGTCCCACGGTCGACACCAACTTTTTTAATAAGCGTTTTAAAATTATTTCAATGTTTAATCCATGCGTAAACATGACGTTTATTAACGTTTTTAACGTTAAAAAAAATTACAAAAATTTATTTTTCGGAAAAAATGGAAAAAACCGATTCGTCGGAGCGAGGTGTCCAGCCCGTGCGGTAATTCCAGCAGGCGAATCGGACTTCCCGAAATTTTTCTAAGTCCCACGGTCAAGAGTAAACTTTTTTAATAAGCGTTTTAAAATTATTTCAATGTTTAATCCATGCGTAAACATGATGTTTATTAACGTTTTTAACATTAAAAAAAATTACAAAAATTTATTTTTCAAAAAAAATGGAAAAAACCGATTCGTCGGAGCGAGGTGTCCAGCCCGTGCGGTAATTCCAGCAGGCGAATCGGACTTCCCGAAATTTTTCTAAGTCCCACGGTCGACACCAACTTTTTTAATAAGCGTTTTAAAATTATTTCAATGTTTAATCCATGCGTAAACATGACGTTTATTAACGTTTTTAACATTAAAAAAAATTACAAAAATTTATTTTTCGGAAAAAATGGAAAAAACCGATTCGTCGGAGCGAGCTGTCCAGGCCGTGCGGTAATTCCAGCAGGCGAATCGGACTTCCCGAAATTTTTCTAAGTCCCACGGTCGACACCAACTTTTTTAATAAGCGTTTTAAAATTATTTCAATGTTTAATCCATGCGTAAACATGACGTTTATTAACGTTTTTGACATTAAAAAAAATTACAAAAATTTATTTTTCGGAAAAAATGGAAAAAACCGATTCGTCGGAGCGTGCTGTCCAGGCCGTGCGGTAATGCCAGCAGGCGATCCGGGGTACTCGAAATTTTTCTAAGTCCCGACGGTCAAGAGTAAACTTTTTCATCACATATTTCAAAATTTTTTTAATGTTTAATCCACGCATAAAAACGCAGTTTATTAACGTTTTTAACGTTGAGAAAATTGACAAAAATTTTTTTTTCACTGAAAATGGAAAAAATGTATCGGTCGATGCGGGCTATCCAGGCCGTGCGGTAATTCCAGCAGGCGATCCGGGGTACTCGAAATTTTTCTAAGTCCCGACGGTCAAGAGTAAACTTTTTCATCACATATTTCAAAATTTTTTTAATGTTTAATCCACGCATAAAAACGCAGTTTATTAACGTTTTTAACGTTGAGAAAATTGACAAAAATTTTTTTTTCACTGAAAATGGAAAAAATGTATCGGTCGATGCGAGCTGTCCAGGCCGTGCGGTAATTCCAGCCGGCGATCCGAGGTACTCGAAATTTTTCTAAGTCCGAACGGTCAAGAGTAAACTTTTTCATCACATATT
>NW_027475474.1:30000-35000 GCF_051020985.1 Nomia melanderi | reverse complement strand
CGCCGCGAACACTCACGCGAGTCCATACAAACGATTCCGATCGTTTTGCAACAACTAGAACGTACACTGTCCGTGAAATTCACAGAATTTTCGCGTGTCCGCGACAAACGCCGACGAGACACCCATCGTTCGCTCGTACGTAGCATCCTTCTCTTAACCCGACTCAGAGACGTTCTTTGCGCCCTTCGGTAAAAAAACGTTCGATCCGAAGAGGTGAACGACGGCGGGGATTTGACAGAGCTACGCAAGCAGTGTATGGTACGTAAACGACCCTCAGCCAGGCGTGGTCCAGGAATTGTATCCGTGGACCGCAATGTGCGGCGTTCGAAATGTCGATGTTCATGTGTCCTGCAGTTCACACGTTGACGCGCAATTAGCTGCGTTCTTCATCGACCCACGAGCCAAGTGATCCACCGTTCAGGGTAATCGTATAAATTTTATATTTCACATATATAATTTTATTCTCACTTGTTCGACCTAATATCTCTCTTCTTTCAAAGAGAAGATAAAAGTTGATACCTGAATCTCCGACCAGCGCGCGAAGGAGATTCAGGCGTCGCCTTGGAGACGACACCGAAGCCTTTCGAGACGAAAAACGTTCAAGTAATATGTATATATTTCTCGACGTTCCGGGCGTATAGTGCATTCAAAAACCCGCGAAAGACGCAGAAGACTCGCACGCGTGGAAACGACGGGGATATATTTTGTATCCTACCCGATACTGAATCCATCGCGTGCAGTCGACCCTCGCGTTCTTCCGATCAGACGCATCTATTGTTGCGCGCATGTTTTCGCGTCGCATCGCGCGAAACGTTGCACGAATCGTACCGATCGATCGATTGAAAGCAAATAATGAAAAAAGACTTCACAGCTGGCTCTTTGCCGGTCATTCGTCCCATGTTATCTCTTGCCGCGAAATTGGCGCGCAAGAGTTGGGTGTCAGACGCGCGGCTTTAAAACGAGCTTCACGGCCGGTCCCTTCGTTACCGCTTTCGTTCTTTCTCTCGGAACGACCATGAACGAACACGACGAGCGACGCTACGGCATACACACGTCCACGGATTCGATTAAAAAAACAGACTTCACAGCTGGCTCTTTGCCGGTCATTCGTCCCATATTATCTCTTGCCGCGAAATTGGCGCGCAAGAGTTGGGTGTCAGACGCACGGCTTTAAAACGAGCTTCACGGCCGGTCCTCTCAATTCCGTGTACGGTACACGCAAGATGCGGGTTCCACTTCCAGACTACCCGGTCCCTTCTCTCTACGAGAATCGATAGTAGAAGAACGGCTCGAAAACGCGTCTCAGAGACTAGGGGAAAAGAAGCGGTATGCGAGCGAAACGAAAACGCATTATGGAAACGTCGCGAAACAATGTTCGACGGTTGCTCGGTTCCAATCGTGCGGCCGTTTCAATTTCTCGTGCGCTTCACCGTCCCTCCGTAACTCTGGCCGATCGCGTATACCGAAGAGCCGACACGCGCAAAAACCACAGGCATTGTATACTGTGTATATATATATATATATGTTACAGTCACAGCCTTCGCGCGTTTTACTCTCCGACGCGGGGTTTCCACGACGAAAGAGAGACAGTTTCGTGGCGGGTGACTCGGCCGAATCGCTACGACGGGTATTTCTATTATAGAACGAATCATCGCCACCCTTTACCAGTGCCCGACGAAGGAATCACAAGGTCATCTGGAGTTTACAATGCCAGCGACGGTAATTCCAACGAAGACCCGATAAGTCAACTCATCGTTCTATTTCTCCCCGTACAGAAAAGCGAATCGACGCTAATGCACCTCGCGCAAGCACGAACGTTCTCTTCGCGTGGATCGTCCCATCGTCCAAAGATGTAAAGACGCATTGGAGATCGTGGTCTCTGGCGGGCTCATTGCACGCCCCACTGCATATCTTTCCTCGAATCGAGAATGATTCGTCCACTAAGGCTGCGAAACTACGCGTCGAGGAAACTAGGGGAAAGAAGCGGGATGCGAGCGAAACGACAATACATTATGGAAACGTCGCGAAACAATGTTCGGCGGTTGCTCGTTTCCTCCTGCGGACGTTTCATTGCTCGGGCGCTTCACGTCCCTCCGTAACCTTCGCGCGATCGCGTGCCCCGGAGAGCCGGCAACCGGTGAACCACAGGCGTATAAACTATAGTCTTCTATAGCAAGCCTTCGGCGGTTACTCTCCGACGCGGGGATTCCACGACGAGAGAGAATTTCGTGGCGGGTGACATCGGTCGAAACGCTACGACGGGTATTTCTATTATAGAACGAATCATCGCCACCCTTTACCAGTGCCCGACGAAGGAATCACAAGGTCATCTGGAGTTTACAATGCCAGCGACGGTAATTCCAACGAAGACCCGATAAGTCAACTCATCGTTCTATTTCTCCCCGTACAGACAAGCGAATCAACGCTATCGCACCTCACGCATGCACGAACGTTCTCTTCGCGTGAATCGTCCCATCGTCGAAAGATATAGCCGCTTGGAGATCGTGGCCCATCAAGTTCTTCCGTAACTCCTGCGCGATCGCGTACCCCGGAGAGCAGGCAACCGGTGAACCACAGGCGTATAAACTATAGTCTTCTATAGCAAGCCTTCGCGTTTACTCTACGACGCGGGGATTCCACGACGAGAGAGATTTTCGTGGCGGGTGACACGGCCGAATCGCTACGACGGGTATTTCTATTATAGAACGAATCATCGCCACCCTTTACCAGTGCCCGACGAAGGAATCACAAGGTCATCTGGAGTTTACAATGCCAGCGACGGTAATTCCAACGAAGACCCGATAAGTCAACTCATCGTTCTATTTCTCCCCGTACAGAAAAGCGAATCGGCGCTATCGCACCTCACGCAAGCAGGAATGATCTCTTCGCGTGGATCGTCCCATCGTCGAAAGATGTAAGACGTACAGAAATCGTGGTCCATCACGATTATTCGTAACTCTCCGAGTCGCGTATCTGAGAGTAGGGCAAACGGAGAACCACAGGCATAAATAATACTATATATTTCTTATATAGTTAGCCTTCGCGTTTTACTCTCCGACATGGGGATTCCACGACGAGAGAGAGTTTCGTGGCGGGTGACTCGGCCGAATCGCTACGACGGGTATTTCTATTATAGAACGAATCATCGCCACCCTTTACCAGTGCCCGACGAAGGAATCACAAGGTCATCTGGAGTTTACAATGCCAGCGACGGTAATTCCAACGAAGACCCGATAAGTCAACTCATCGTTCTATTTCTCCCCGTACAGAAAAGCGAATCGACGCTATCGCACCTCGCGCGAGCACGTAACTACTCTTCGCGTGGATCGTCCCATCGTCGAAAGATGTAAGACGCACGGAAATCGTGGCCCATCAACGTTTTTTTGTAACTCTGCCGATCGCGTATCACAGAGCCGAGACGCACATACCACAGGCGTATAATACCGTTTTCTTTCGTATGGTAAGCCTTCGCGTTTACTCTTCGGCGCGGGGTTTCCACGTCGAGAGAGACTTTCGTGGCGGGTGACATCGGTCGAAACGCTACGACGGGTATTACTATTATAGAACGAATCATCGCCACCCTTTACCAGTGCCCGACGAAGGAATCACAAGGTCATCTGGAGTTTACAATGCCAGCGACGGTAATTCCAACGAAGACCCGATAAGTCAACTCAACGTTCTATTTCTCCCCGTACAGAAAAGCGAATCGACGCTGTTGCACCTCACGCAAGCACGAACGTTCTCTTCGCGTGGATCGTCCCATCGTCGAAAGATGTAAGACGCACGGAAATCGTGGCACATCACGTGTTTTCGGAACTCTGTCGACCGCGTATCTCAGAGACGACGCGCGCGAACCACTGGCATATACTATTATATATCGCGTTTTACCCTCCGACGCGGGGATTCCACGACGAGAGAGAGTTTCGTGAGCGGGTTGACTCGGAAGAAACGCTACGACGGGTATTTCTATTGTAGAACGCATCATCGCCACCCTTTACCAGTGCCCGACGAAGGAATCACAAGGTCATCTGGAGTTTACAATGCCAGCGACGGTAATTCCAACGAAGACCCGATAAGTCAACTCAACGTTCTATTTCTCCCCGTACAGAAAAGCGAATCGACGCAATCGCACCATACGCGTGCACGTAAACAACTCTTCGCGTGGATCGTCCCATCGTCGAGAGACGTAAGTTTTCATAGTATGAATTCGCGTTTTACTCTCCGACGCGGGGATTCCACGACGAGAGAGAGTTTCGTGAGCGGGTTGACTCGGAAGAAACGCTACGACGGGTATTTCTATTATAGAACGAATCATCGCCACCCTTTACCAGTGCCCGACGAAGGAATCACAAGGTCATCTGGAGTTTACAATGCCAGCGACGGTAATTCCAACGAAGACCCGATAAGTCAACTCAACGTTCTATTGCTCCCCGTACAGAAAAGCGAATCGACGCAATCGCACCATACGCGTGCACGTAACAACTCTTCGCGTGGATCGTCCCATCGTCGAGAGACGTAAGTTTCCATACTATGAATTCGCGTTTTACTCTCCGACGCGGGGATTCCACGACGAGAGAGAGTTTCGTGAGCGGGTTGACTCGGAAGAAACGCTACGACGGGTATTTCTATTATAGAACGAATCATCGCCACCCTTTACCAGTGCCCGACGAAGGAATCACAAGGTCATCTGGAGTTTACAATGCCAGCGACGGTAATTCCAACGAAGACCCGATAAGTCAACTCAACGTTCTATTACTCCCCGTACAGAAAAGCGAATCGACGCAATCGCACCATACGCGTGCACGTAACAACTCTTCGCGTGGATCGTCCCATCGTCGAGAGACGTAAGTTTCATAGTAAGCCTTCGGCGTTTTACTCTCCGACGCGGGGATTCCACGACGAGAGAGAGAGTTTCGTGAGCGGGTTGACTCGGAAGAAACGCTACGACGGGTATTTCTATTATAGAACGCATCATCGCCACCCTTTACCAGTGCCCGACG
>NW_027475474.1:20000-25000 GCF_051020985.1 Nomia melanderi | reverse complement strand
CGCTTATGGTGGTAAACTGCCGCGCGTACAGACCAACCGGCCGGGCTGCTGGTACTTAGCCGCTGAAACTATGGTCGATTCGAACATATATTAACATACGATTTTTATTCGATAAATCGTTATTGTACATATTAAACGTTAGTTTCCACCGAAAGAAAAATTTTTTAGAATTTTTTTTTTCCAAAAATTGCAAGAGTAAACTTTTTTAATATTCGATTTAAAAATTTTTAAATGCTTAATCCTTACATTAAACTACTGGGAGAACTCAGAAATCATAATGAAAAAAATTACAAAAATTTATTTTTCTCAGAAACTCCGAAAAACAGAGTGGTCGAATCCGTGCAAGCCGGAATTTTTCTAAGTCCCCACGGTCAAGAGTAAACTTTTTTAATAAGCGTTTTAAAATTATTTCAATGTTTAATCCATGCGTAAACATGATGTTTATTAACGTTTTTAACATTAAAAAAAATTACAAAAATTTATTTTTCAAAAAAAATGGAAAAAACCGATTCGTCGGAGCGAGGTGTCCAGCCCGTGCGGTAATTCCAGCAGGCGAATCGGACTTCCCGAAATTTTTCTAAGTCCCACGGTCGACACCAACTTTTTTAATAAGCGTTTTAAAATTATTTCAATGTTTAATCCATGCGTAAACATGACGTTTATTAACGTTTTTAACGTTAAAAAAAATTACAAAAATTTATTTTTCGGAAAAAATGGAAAAAACCGATTCGTCGGAGCGAGCTGTCCAGCCCGTGCGGTAATTCCAGCAGGCGAATCGGACTTCCCGAAATTTTTCTAAGTCCCACGGTCGACACCAACTTTTTTAATAAGCGTTTTAAAATTATTTCAATGTTTAATCCATGCGTAAACATGACGTTTATTAACGTTTTTAACGTTAAAAAAAATTACAAAAATTTATTTTTCGGAAAAAATGGAAAAAACCGATTCGTCGGAGCGAGGTGTCCAGCCCGTGCGGTAATTCCAGCAGGCGAATCGGACTTCCCGAAATTTTTCTAAGTCCCACGGTCGACACCAACTTTTTTAATAAGCGTTTTAAAATTATTTCAATGTTTAATCCATGCGTAAACATGACGTTTATTAACGTTTTTAACATTAAAAAAAATTACAAAAATTTATTTTTCGGAAAAAATGGAAAAAACCGATTCGTCGGAGCGAGCTGTCCAGGCCGTGCGGTAATTCCAGCAGGCGAATCGGACTTCCCGAAATTTTTCTAAGTCCCACGGTCGACACCAACTTTTTTAATAAGCGTTTTAAAATTATTTCAATGTTTAATCCATGCGTAAACATGACGTTTATTAACGTTTTTAACGTTAAAAAAAATTACAAAAATTTATTTTTCGGAAAAAATGGAAAAAACCGATTCGTCGGAGCGAGCTGTCCAGCCCGTGCGGTAATTCCAGCAGGCGAATCGGACTTCCCGAAATTTTTCTAAGTCCCACGGTCGACACCAACTTTTTTAATAAGCGTTTTAAAATTATTTCAATGTTTAATCCATGCGTAAACATGACGTTTATTAACGTTTTTAACGTTAAAAAAAATTACAAAAATTTATTTTTCGGAAAAAATGGAAAAAACCGATTCGTCGGAGCGAGGTGTCCAGCCCGTGCGGTAATTCCAGCAGGCGAATCGGACTTCCCGAAATTTTTCTAAGTCCCACGGTCGACACCAACTTTTTTAATAAGCGTTTTAAAATTATTTCAATGTTTAATCCATGCGTAAACATGACGTTTATTAACGTTTTTAACATTAAAAAAAATTACAAAAATTTATTTTTCGGAAAAAATGGAAAAAACCGATTCGTCGGAGCGAGGTGTCCAGCCCGTGCGGTAATTCCAGCAGGCGAATCGGACTTCCCGAAATTTTTCTAAGTCCCACGGTCGACACCAACTTTTTTAATAAGCGTTTTAAAATTATTTCAATGTTTAATCCATGCGTAAACATGACGTTTATTAACGTTTTTAACGTTAAAAAAAATTACAAAAATTTATTTTTCGGAAAAAATGGAAAAAACCGATTCGTCGGAGCGAGGTGTCCAGCCCGTGCGGTAATTCCAGCAGGCGATCCGGGGTACTCGAAATTTTTCTAAGTCCCGACGGTCAAGAGTAAACTTTTTCATCACATATTTCAAAATTTTTTTAATGTTTAATCCACGCATAAAAACGCAGTTTATTAACGTTTTTAACGTTGAGAAAATTGACAAAAATTTTTTTTTCACTGAAAATGGAAAAAATGTATCGGTCGATGCGGGCTATCCAGGCCGTGCGGTAATTCCAGCAGGCGATCCGGGGTACTCGAAATTTTTCTAAGTCCCGACGGTCAAGAGTAAACTTTTTCATCACATATTTCAAAATTTTTTTAATGTTTAATCCACGCATAAAAACGCAGTTTATTAACGTTTTTAACGTTGAGAAAATTGACAAAAATTTTTTTTTCACTGAAAATGGAAAAAATGTATCGGTCGATGCGGGCTATCCAGGCCGTGCGGTAATTCCAGCAGGCGATCCGGGGTACTCGAAATTTTTCTAAGTCCCGACGGTCAAGAGTAAACTTTTTCATCACATATTTCAAAATTTTTTTAATGTTTAATCCACGCATAAAAACGCAGTTTATTAACGTTTTTAACGTTGAGAAAATTGACAAAAATTTTTTTTTCACTGAAAATGGAAAAAATGTATCGGTCGATGCGGGCTGTCCAGGCCGTGCGGTAATTCCAGCAGGCGATCCGAGGTACTCGAAATTTTTCTAAGTCCGAACGGTCAAGAGTAAACTTTTTCATCACATATTTCAAAATTTTTTTAATGTTTAATCCACGCATAAAAACGCAGTTTATTAACGTTTTTAACGTTGAGAAAATTGACAAAAATTTTTTTTTCACTGAAAATGGAAAAAATGTATCGGTCGATGCGAGCTGTCCAGGCCGTGCGGTAATTCCAGCAGGCGAATCGGACTTCCCGAAATTTTTCTAAGTCCCACGGTCAAGAGTAAACTTTTTTAATAAGCGTTTTAAAATTATTTCAATGTTTAATCCATGCGTAAACATGATGTTTATTAACGTTTTTAACATTAAAAAAAATTACAAAAATTTATTTTTCAAAAAAAATGGAAAAAACCGATTCGTCGGAGCGAGGTGTCCAGCCCGTGCGGTAATTCCAGCAGGCGAATCGGACTTCCCGAAATTTTTCTAAGTCCCACGGTCGACACCAACTTTTTTAATAAGCGTTTTAAAATTATTTCAATGTTTAATCCATGCGTAAACATGACGTTTATTAACGTTTTTAACGTTAAAAAAAATTACAAAAATTTATTTTTCGGAAAAAATGGAAAAAACCGATTCGTCGGAGCGAGCTGTCCAGCCCGTGCGGTAATTCCAGCAGGCGAATCGGACTTCCCGAAATTTTTCTAAGTCCCACGGTCGACACCAACTTTTTTAATAAGCGTTTTAAAATTATTTCAATGTTTAATCCATGCGTAAACATGACGTTTATTAACGTTTTTAACGTTAAAAAAAATTACAAAAATTTATTTTTCGGAAAAAATGGAAAAAACCGATTCGTCGGAGCGAGGTGTCCAGCCCGTGCGGTAATTCCAGCAGGCGAATCGGACTTCCCGAAATTTTTCTAAGTCCCACGGTCAAGAGTAAACTTTTTTAATAAGCGTTTTAAAATTATTTCAATGTTTAATCCATGCGTAAACATGATGTTTATTAACGTTTTTAACATTAAAAAAAATTACAAAAATTTATTTTTCAAAAAAAATGGAAAAAACCGATTCGTCGGAGCGAGGTGTCCAGCCCGTGCGGTAATTCCAGCAGGCGAATCGGACTTCCCGAAATTTTTCTAAGTCCCACGGTCGACACCAACTTTTTTAATAAGCGTTTTAAAATTATTTCAATGTTTAATCCATGCGTAAACATGACGTTTATTAACGTTTTTAACATTAAAAAAAATTACAAAAATTTATTTTTCGGAAAAAATGGAAAAAACCGATTCGTCGGAGCGAGCTGTCCAGGCCGTGCGGTAATTCCAGCAGGCGAATCGGACTTCCCGAAATTTTTCTAAGTCCCACGGTCGACACCAACTTTTTTAATAAGCGTTTTAAAATTATTTCAATGTTTAATCCATGCGTAAACATGACGTTTATTAACGTTTTTGACATTAAAAAAAATTACAAAAATTTATTTTTCGGAAAAAATGGAAAAAACCGATTCGTCGGAGCGTGCTGTCCAGGCCGTGCGGTAATGCCAGCAGGCGATCCGGGGTACTCGAAATTTTTCTAAGTCCCGACGGTCAAGAGTAAACTTTTTCATCACATATTTCAAAATTTTTTTAATGTTTAATCCACGCATAAAAACGCAGTTTATTAACGTTTTTAACGTTGAGAAAATTGACAAAAATTTTTTTTTCACTGAAAATGGAAAAAATGTATCGGTCGATGCGGGCTATCCAGGCCGTGCGGTAATTCCAGCAGGCGATCCGGGGTACTCGAAATTTTTCTAAGTCCCGACGGTCAAGAGTAAACTTTTTCATCACATATTTCAAAATTTTTTTAATGTTTAATCCACGCATAAAAACGCAGTTTATTAACGTTTTTAACGTTGAGAAAATTGACAAAAATTTTTTTTTCACTGAAAATGGAAAAAATGTATCGGTCGATGCGAGCTGTCCAGGCCGTGCGGTAATTCCAGCCGGCGATCCGAGGTACTCGAAATTTTTCTAAGTCCGAACGGTCAAGAGTAAACTTTTTCATCACATATTTCAAAATTTTTTCAATGTTTAATCCACTCATAAAAACGCAGTTTATTAACGTTTTTAACGTTGAGAAAATTGACAAAAATTTTTTTTTCACTGAAAATGGAAAAAATGTATCGGTCGATGCGGGCTGTCCAGGCCGTGCGGTAATTCCAGCAGGCGATCCGGGGTACTCGAAATTTTTCTAAGTCCGAACGGTCAAGAATAAACTTTTTTATTACATGTTTTAAA
>NW_027475474.1:7500-12500 GCF_051020985.1 Nomia melanderi | reverse complement strand
GGGGATTTGACAGAGCTACGCAAGCAGTGTATGGTACGTAAACGACCCTCAGCCAGGCGTGGTCCAGGAATTGTATCCGTGGACCGCAATGTGCGTTCGAAATGTCGATGTTCATGTGTCCTGCAGTTCACACGTTGACGCGCAATTAGCTGCGTTCTTCATCGACCCACGAGCCAAGTGATCCACCGTTCAGGGTAATCGTATAAATTTTATATTTCACATATATAATTTTATTCTCACTTGTTCGACCTAATATCTCTCTTCTTTCAAAGAGAAGATAAAAGTTGATACCTGAATCTCCGACCAGCGCGCGAAGGAGATTCAGGCGTCGCCTTGGAGACGACACCGAAGCCTTTCGAGACGAAAAACGTTCAAGTAATATGTATATATTTCTCGACGTTCCGGGCGTATAGTGCATTCAAAAACCCGCGAAAGACGCAGAAGACTCGCACGCGTGGAAACGACGGGGATATATTTTGTATCCTACCCGATACTGAATCCATCGCGTGCAGTCGACCCTCGCGTTCTTCCGATCAGACGCATCTATTGTTGCGCGCATGTTTTCGCGTCGCATCGCGCGAAACGTTGCACGAATCGTACCGATCGATCGATTGAAAGCAAATAATGAAAAAAGACTTCACAGCTGGCTCTTTGCCGGTCATTCGTCCCATGTTATCTCTTGCCGCGAAATTGGCGCGCAAGAGTTGGGTGTCAGACGCGCGGCTTTAAAACGAGCTTCACGGCCGGTCCCTTCGTTACCGCTTTCGTTCTTTCTCTCGGAACGACCATGAACGAACACGACGAGCGACGCTACGGCATACACACGTCCACGGATTCGATTAAAAAAACAGACTTCACAGCTGGCTCTTTGCCGGTCATTCGTCCCATATTATCTCTTGCCGCGAAATTGGCGCGCAAGAGTTGGGTGTCAGACGCACGGCTTTAAAACGAGCTTCACGGCCGGTCCTCTCAATTCCGTGTACGGTACACGCAAGATGCGGGTTCCACTTCCAGACTACCCGGTCCCTTCTCTCTACGAGAATCGATAGTAGAAGAACGGCTCGAAAACGCGTCTCAGAGACTAGGGGAAAAGAAGCGGTATGCGAGCGAAACGAAAACGCATTATGGAAACGTCGCGAAACAATGTTCGACGGTTGCTCGGTTCCAATCGTGCGGCCGTTTCAATTTCTCGTGCGCTTCACCGTCCCTCCGTAACTCTGGCCGATCGCGTATACCGAAGAGCCGACACGCGCAAAAACCACAGGCATTGTATACTGTGTATATATATATATATATGTTACAGTCACAGCCTTCGCGCGTTTTACTCTCCGACGCGGGGTTTCCACGACGAAAGAGAGACAGTTTCGTGGCGGGTGACTCGGCCGAATCGCTACGACGGGTATTTCTATTATAGAACGAATCATCGCCACCCTTTACCAGTGCCCGACGAAGGAATCACAAGGTCATCTGGAGTTTACAATGCCAGCGACGGTAATTCCAACGAAGACCCGATAAGTCAACTCATCGTTCTATTTCTCCCCGTACAGAAAAGCGAATCGACGCTAATGCACCTCGCGCAAGCACGAACGTTCTCTTCGCGTGGATCGTCCCATCGTCCAAAGATGTAAAGACGCATTGGAGATCGTGGTCTCTGGCGGGCTCATTGCACGCCCCACTGCATATCTTTCCTCGAATCGAGAATGATTCGTCCACTAAGGCTGCGAAACTACGCGTCGAGGAAACTAGGGGAAAGAAGCGGGATGCGAGCGAAACGACAATACATTATGGAAACGTCGCGAAACAATGTTCGGCGGTTGCTCGTTTCCTCCTGCGGACGTTTCATTGCTCGGGCGCTTCACGTCCCTCCGTAACCTTCGCGCGATCGCGTGCCCCGGAGAGCCGGCAACCGGTGAACCACAGGCGTATAAACTATAGTCTTCTATAGCAAGCCTTCGGCGGTTACTCTCCGACGCGGGGATTCCACGACGAGAGAGAATTTCGTGGCGGGTGACATCGGTCGAAACGCTACGACGGGTATTTCTATTATAGAACGAATCATCGCCACCCTTTACCAGTGCCCGACGAAGGAATCACAAGGTCATCTGGAGTTTACAATGCCAGCGACGGTAATTCCAACGAAGACCCGATAAGTCAACTCATCGTTCTATTTCTCCCCGTACAGACAAGCGAATCAACGCTATCGCACCTCACGCATGCACGAACGTTCTCTTCGCGTGAATCGTCCCATCGTCGAAAGATATAGCCGCTTGGAGATCGTGGCCCATCAAGTTCTTCCGTAACTCCTGCGCGATCGCGTACCCCGGAGAGCAGGCAACCGGTGAACCACAGGCGTATAAACTATAGTCTTCTATAGCAAGCCTTCGCGTTTACTCTACGACGCGGGGATTCCACGACGAGAGAGATTTTCGTGGCGGGTGACACGGCCGAATCGCTACGACGGGTATTTCTATTATAGAACGAATCATCGCCACCCTTTACCAGTGCCCGACGAAGGAATCACAAGGTCATCTGGAGTTTACAATGCCAGCGACGGTAATTCCAACGAAGACCCGATAAGTCAACTCATCGTTCTATTTCTCCCCGTACAGAAAAGCGAATCGGCGCTATCGCACCTCACGCAAGCAGGAATGATCTCTTCGCGTGGATCGTCCCATCGTCGAAAGATGTAAGACGTACAGAAATCGTGGTCCATCACGATTATTCGTAACTCTCCGAGTCGCGTATCTGAGAGTAGGGCAAACGGAGAACCACAGGCATAAATAATACTATATATTTCTTATATAGTTAGCCTTCGCGTTTTACTCTCCGACATGGGGATTCCACGACGAGAGAGAGTTTCGTGGCGGGTGACTCGGCCGAATCGCTACGACGGGTATTTCTATTATAGAACGAATCATCGCCACCCTTTACCAGTGCCCGACGAAGGAATCACAAGGTCATCTGGAGTTTACAATGCCAGCGACGGTAATTCCAACGAAGACCCGATAAGTCAACTCATCGTTCTATTTCTCCCCGTACAGAAAAGCGAATCGACGCTATCGCACCTCGCGCGAGCACGTAACTACTCTTCGCGTGGATCGTCCCATCGTCGAAAGATGTAAGACGCACGGAAATCGTGGCCCATCAACGTTTTTTTGTAACTCTGCCGATCGCGTATCACAGAGCCGAGACGCACATACCACAGGCGTATAATACCGTTTTCTTTCGTATGGTAAGCCTTCGCGTTTACTCTTCGGCGCGGGGTTTCCACGTCGAGAGAGACTTTCGTGGCGGGTGACATCGGTCGAAACGCTACGACGGGTATTACTATTATAGAACGAATCATCGCCACCCTTTACCAGTGCCCGACGAAGGAATCACAAGGTCATCTGGAGTTTACAATGCCAGCGACGGTAATTCCAACGAAGACCCGATAAGTCAACTCAACGTTCTATTTCTCCCCGTACAGAAAAGCGAATCGACGCTGTTGCACCTCACGCAAGCACGAACGTTCTCTTCGCGTGGATCGTCCCATCGTCGAAAGATGTAAGACGCACGGAAATCGTGGCACATCACGTGTTTTCGGAACTCTGTCGACCGCGTATCTCAGAGACGACGCGCGCGAACCACTGGCATATACTATTATATATCGCGTTTTACCCTCCGACGCGGGGATTCCACGACGAGAGAGAGTTTCGTGAGCGGGTTGACTCGGAAGAAACGCTACGACGGGTATTTCTATTGTAGAACGCATCATCGCCACCCTTTACCAGTGCCCGACGAAGGAATCACAAGGTCATCTGGAGTTTACAATGCCAGCGACGGTAATTCCAACGAAGACCCGATAAGTCAACTCAACGTTCTATTTCTCCCCGTACAGAAAAGCGAATCGACGCAATCGCACCATACGCGTGCACGTAAACAACTCTTCGCGTGGATCGTCCCATCGTCGAGAGACGTAAGTTTTCATAGTATGAATTCGCGTTTTACTCTCCGACGCGGGGATTCCACGACGAGAGAGAGTTTCGTGAGCGGGTTGACTCGGAAGAAACGCTACGACGGGTATTTCTATTATAGAACGAATCATCGCCACCCTTTACCAGTGCCCGACGAAGGAATCACAAGGTCATCTGGAGTTTACAATGCCAGCGACGGTAATTCCAACGAAGACCCGATAAGTCAACTCAACGTTCTATTGCTCCCCGTACAGAAAAGCGAATCGACGCAATCGCACCATACGCGTGCACGTAACAACTCTTCGCGTGGATCGTCCCATCGTCGAGAGACGTAAGTTTCCATACTATGAATTCGCGTTTTACTCTCCGACGCGGGGATTCCACGACGAGAGAGAGTTTCGTGAGCGGGTTGACTCGGAAGAAACGCTACGACGGGTATTTCTATTATAGAACGAATCATCGCCACCCTTTACCAGTGCCCGACGAAGGAATCACAAGGTCATCTGGAGTTTACAATGCCAGCGACGGTAATTCCAACGAAGACCCGATAAGTCAACTCAACGTTCTATTACTCCCCGTACAGAAAAGCGAATCGACGCAATCGCACCATACGCGTGCACGTAACAACTCTTCGCGTGGATCGTCCCATCGTCGAGAGACGTAAGTTTCATAGTAAGCCTTCGGCGTTTTACTCTCCGACGCGGGGATTCCACGACGAGAGAGAGAGTTTCGTGAGCGGGTTGACTCGGAAGAAACGCTACGACGGGTATTTCTATTATAGAACGCATCATCGCCACCCTTTACCAGTGCCCGACGAAGGAATCACAAGGTCATCTGGAGTTTACAATGCCAGCGACGGTAATTCCAACGAAGACCCGATAAGTCAACTCAACGTTCTATTTCTCCCCGTACAGAAAAGCGAATCGACGCAATCGCACCATACGCGTGCACGTAAACAACTCTTCGCGTGGATCGTCCCATCGTCGAGAGACGTAAGTTTTCATAGTATGAATTCGCGTTTTACTCTCCGACGCGGGGATTCCA
>NW_027475474.1:0-2500 GCF_051020985.1 Nomia melanderi | reverse complement strand
TAAATGCTTAATCCTTACATTAAACTACTGGGAGAACTCAGAAATCATAATGAAAAAAATTACAAAAATTTATTTTTCTCAGAAACTCCGAAAAACAGAGTGGTCGAATCCGTGCAAGCCGGAATTTTTCTAAGTCCCCACGGTCAAGAGTAAACTTTTTTAATAAGCGTTTTAAAATTATTTCAATGTTTAATCCATGCGTAAACATGATGTTTATTAACGTTTTTAACATTAAAAAAAATTACAAAAATTTATTTTTCAAAAAAAATGGAAAAAACCGATTCGTCGGAGCGAGGTGTCCAGCCCGTGCGGTAATTCCAGCAGGCGAATCGGACTTCCCGAAATTTTTCTAAGTCCCACGGTCGACACCAACTTTTTTAATAAGCGTTTTAAAATTATTTCAATGTTTAATCCATGCGTAAACATGACGTTTATTAACGTTTTTAACGTTAAAAAAAATTACAAAAATTTATTTTTCGGAAAAAATGGAAAAAACCGATTCGTCGGAGCGAGCTGTCCAGCCCGTGCGGTAATTCCAGCAGGCGAATCGGACTTCCCGAAATTTTTCTAAGTCCCACGGTCGACACCAACTTTTTTAATAAGCGTTTTAAAATTATTTCAATGTTTAATCCATGCGTAAACATGACGTTTATTAACGTTTTTAACGTTAAAAAAAATTACAAAAATTTATTTTTCGGAAAAAATGGAAAAAACCGATTCGTCGGAGCGAGGTGTCCAGCCCGTGCGGTAATTCCAGCAGGCGAATCGGACTTCCCGAAATTTTTCTAAGTCCCACGGTCGACACCAACTTTTTTAATAAGCGTTTTAAAATTATTTCAATGTTTAATCCATGCGTAAACATGACGTTTATTAACGTTTTTAACATTAAAAAAAATTACAAAAATTTATTTTTCGGAAAAAATGGAAAAAACCGATTCGTCGGAGCGAGCTGTCCAGGCCGTGCGGTAATTCCAGCAGGCGAATCGGACTTCCCGAAATTTTTCTAAGTCCCACGGTCGACACCAACTTTTTTAATAAGCGTTTTAAAATTATTTCAATGTTTAATCCATGCGTAAACATGACGTTTATTAACGTTTTTAACGTTAAAAAAAATTACAAAAATTTATTTTTCGGAAAAAATGGAAAAAACCGATTCGTCGGAGCGAGCTGTCCAGCCCGTGCGGTAATTCCAGCAGGCGAATCGGACTTCCCGAAATTTTTCTAAGTCCCACGGTCGACACCAACTTTTTTAATAAGCGTTTTAAAATTATTTCAATGTTTAATCCATGCGTAAACATGACGTTTATTAACGTTTTTAACGTTAAAAAAAATTACAAAAATTTATTTTTCGGAAAAAATGGAAAAAACCGATTCGTCGGAGCGAGGTGTCCAGCCCGTGCGGTAATTCCAGCAGGCGAATCGGACTTCCCGAAATTTTTCTAAGTCCCACGGTCGACACCAACTTTTTTAATAAGCGTTTTAAAATTATTTCAATGTTTAATCCATGCGTAAACATGACGTTTATTAACGTTTTTAACATTAAAAAAAATTACAAAAATTTATTTTTCGGAAAAAATGGAAAAAACCGATTCGTCGGAGCGAGGTGTCCAGCCCGTGCGGTAATTCCAGCAGGCGAATCGGACTTCCCGAAATTTTTCTAAGTCCCACGGTCGACACCAACTTTTTTAATAAGCGTTTTAAAATTATTTCAATGTTTAATCCATGCGTAAACATGACGTTTATTAACGTTTTTAACGTTAAAAAAAATTACAAAAATTTATTTTTCGGAAAAAATGGAAAAAACCGATTCGTCGGAGCGAGGTGTCCAGCCCGTGCGGTAATTCCAGCAGGCGATCCGGGGTACTCGAAATTTTTCTAAGTCCCGACGGTCAAGAGTAAACTTTTTCATCACATATTTCAAAATTTTTTTAATGTTTAATCCACGCATAAAAACGCAGTTTATTAACGTTTTTAACGTTGAGAAAATTGACAAAAATTTTTTTTTCACTGAAAATGGAAAAAATGTATCGGTCGATGCGGGCTATCCAGGCCGTGCGGTAATTCCAGCAGGCGATCCGGGGTACTCGAAATTTTTCTAAGTCCCGACGGTCAAGAGTAAACTTTTTCATCACATATTTCAAAATTTTTTTAATGTTTAATCCACGCATAAAAACGCAGTTTATTAACGTTTTTAACGTTGAGAAAATTGACAAAAATTTTTTTTTCACTGAAAATGGAAAAAATGTATCGGTCGATGCGGGCTATCCAGGCCGTGCGGTAATTCCAGCAGGCGATCCGGGGTACTCGAAATTTTTCTAAGTCCCGACGGTCAAGAGTAAACTTTTTCATCACATATTTCAAAATTTTTTTAATGTTTAATCCACGCATAAAAACGCAGTTTATTAACGTTTTTAACGTTGAGAAAATTGACAAAAATTTTTTTTTCACTGAAAATGGAAAAAATGTATCGGTCGATGCGGGCTGTCCAGGCCGTGCGGTA